>NC_085874.1:17536829-17571829 GCF_034702125.1 Engraulis encrasicolus | reverse complement strand
TGATGATCATCTTCATGTAGGCTTTGATCTATACTAGACCAATTGTGTGCAACAAAGGGACTCAAGACAAAGAGGTGTTCAGAGGTGAAGGTGTTCTGAGGTGACTGGCTGTCCTGCCCCGTATAAAAACCCTGAGATGAGTTTTCTGCTTTTGTGTTTCATAATTGCACTCCAGCTGAGCCAGATAATGAGCACTCTGCCATACTCTAATATTGCCTCAACAAATGTAGCGGGAGAAAACGGTAGAATAAATCCAAATACCTGGCATTGTTCATGAGATAAAGAAAACTGATTTCGAAAGCAGTACACCATATGCTTTACCTCTTCGACTACTTTAATCCGGAATTGTGGAAAGTTACAAGCAAATACAGTGACAGGCATTATCTCCCAACATTGGAAGTGTTTTTGAAACACAGTAAGCTTATTTTCCAATGCGTTGTAATGGCTTAATGTAATCCTAAATTCCTAAAAGCACTAGCTTTGTTTTCGGGGTATTAGGAAAAAAAAGATTTGAACAGAACTATAGCGCTGTAAGACTTGACCTTGTTCCAAAGGCCTAATCAGCCATTGTGTAAAACACCAGCCAATTTGGTGTGGTGTTGGAGTGTGCTGTGTGATAGCTGCCAATACTGTGTAATGAAAGGAGAGGTGGGTGATGTTCGGCTGGCTGCATCCCAGTTGGCTGCTGTGCTGTGCTGTGCTGTGCTAAGCTGTGGGGTGCTGTGCAGTACTGTGCTGTGTTGTGCTGGGCTGTATCCCAGCTGGCTGTGTTGTGCTGTGCTGGGCTGTGCTGTGCTGTGCTGTGCAGTACTGTGTTGGGTCTCTGTCCCAACTGGCTGTGCTGGGTTGTGCTGGGCAGGCTGTGTCCCAGCTGGCTGTGTGGTGTGGTGTTGTGCTGGACTGGGCTGTGCTGGGCTGTGCAGTACTGTATTGGGTCTCTGTCCCAACTGGCTGTGCTGGGTTGTGCTGGGCTGTGTCCCAGCTGGTGGTGTGGTGCTTGGCTGTGCTCTGCTGTGTGCATGGACAGGTGCAGGGGTGTTTTGAGGTGCAGGGGTGTGTTTAGGTGAGCTGGATTACATTGGCCTGTCTGACTCTGAGGAATGACGTGGACAACAGCAGGAGCCAGATACAGCAAAGCAGCCTGGACTGCCTGGAAGGACACGTGTGTGTGTGTGTGTGTGTGTGTGTGTGTGTGTGTGTGTGTGTGTGTGTGTGTGTGTGTGTGTGTGTGTGTGTGTTGTGTGTGCGCGCGCGCGTGCATGTGTGTTTCCAAAACCACAGGCACACATGGACACGTGCCCACACACACAGACAAAGGCACATAAATGTACGCATTGCGCGCACACGCACACGTACACATACACACACACACACACACACACACACACACACACACACACACACACACACACACACACACTGGCCTTCTGCCATGGACAGTGGAAATCTCCCAGCTTCCAGCTTCTGTGCTTCCAGCCAGAGCAGCTTTAGCCTCCAGCAAAAATTGAAAAAAAAGAAATGGCAGCAGATGTGGCAGTCGGAGTGATGACCACCCACAAGACACCTCGAGAATCTCCAGAGAGAGAGAAACACTGCCAGATGACTCAGATGCGGAGAGAGAGAGAGAGAGAGAGAGAGAGAGAGAGAGAGAGAGAGAGAGAGAGAGAGAGAGAGAGACTTTGACTTTTAAAATCCCTTTATTGAACCATTGAGAGAGAGAGACAGAGAGGTAAAGTCAGAGAGAAGAAAAATAACGAAATAGGAAAAAAAATCCCTGTGGAAAAGTGGCATGCTCCACCAAAAAAGACATAATTTCCGTTGTGTCATTGGAGCTCTCTCATTCAATGCCATGACTTAACTTTCACCAAAAGAGTTCCGCCCAAAAACACTGATGACGACCATCATGTTTTTAGCAACTGACCACCCTCCCATATTCCAATCCACCACTTTAAAGGGATGGTTCGGAGTAGAATCACCCTAATGCCATTTGAACCGTGACACCCATCCACCTTTACACCCGAAGTGTTTTCTGCCGCAGACTTACATCAACAGAGTTGCCGTGTTATTCGATGTTTATTCCGGTTAGCTTGACTCAAGCGCATATGGATACTGGGCACCGTCTCCAAACTTTCCCCACAAAAATAACATGTCATTACACCAAACTTCTGCAGTAGCACAAATATGGTCTGTACTCACGAAACGAAGCATTTGGAAGTTTGGAAATAGTCCAGGAGTTTAGTATTATCAACACAAGCTGAATAGCTTCTCTGCTGCTAAAGCTGTGCCAACGTTACTTCCGTCATATGAGACAAGCCCGTAAAAGTCTTCAACAAACTTCCAGACGAGAGTGTTAAAAAAGTTTTCACTGAATTGTGATTAAGGCTTATATTTTCAAGGCAATACTTAAAAGATATTTCAAATCTTACCTACTATCAATTAGACAAGGATTTTCGTTATCAATACTGATGCTGAATTCACTTTTCATTGTGCATATTATGAGCTTCGTTGAGGACTCTTACATGCTTGTCTTAGATGACGGAAGTAACGTTGGCGCAGCTTTAGCAGCAGAGAAGCTATTCGGCTTGTGTTGATAATAATAAACTCCTGGACTATTTCCAAACTTCCAAATGCTTCGTTTCGTGAGTACAGACCATATTTGTGCTACTGCAGAAGTTTGGTGTCATGACATGTTATTTTTGTGGGGAAAGTTTGGAGACGGTGCCCAGTATCCATATGCGCTTGAGTCAAGCTAACCGGAATAAACATCGAATAACACGGCAACTCTGTTGATGTAAGGCTGCGGCAGAAAACACTTCGGGTGTAAAGGTGGATGGGTGTCACGGTTCAAATGGCATTAGGGTGATTCTACTCCGAACCATCGCTTTAAAGGGACACTGTGTGAGATTTTTAGATATTTATTTCCAGAATTCATGCTGCTCATTCACTAATGTTACCTTTTTCATGAATACTTACCATCAGTATCAAATTCTAAGTATTCATTATGACTGGAAAAATTGCACTTTTCATACATGAAAAGGGGGATCTTCTCCATGGTCCGCCATTTTGAATTTCCAGAAATAGCCATTTTTATCTGCAAAAATGACTGTACTAGGACCATACTAGAAAATATTTGTTTATTACTTAGTAAACTTTCATGTAAAGATCAAATTTGGCAATTGGCAGCCCAGTTTCAATGAGCAGCATAGTTGCAGTACCTTTTTTGACCATTTCCTGCACAGTGTCCCTTTAAATCTCCAAACCACCCTGTATATTCCACCCGACCTGTTGACCCCACCCCACTTGACCCCCATATCCACCCTCCATAGGCGAACCCCCGATCCCACCTGTCCCCTACTCCACTTCACCTCTCCTCCATATCCATCCATCTCCAGCCCACCTGTTGATCCTACTCCTGAGGTTCTCAAAGTGTGGTCCTGGGACCACTGGTGGTCCATGTGAGAGAGAGAGAGAGAGCTCAAGTGGTCCGTGAGGCGATGTACTTTAAGTGTTTCAAAGACAAGTTAGCATGCAAGCTGAATTTGTAACATCATTAGAAGGCTAAACATACTGTATATATACTTTGTTCCTTCATTAAAACAGATGAGAGGTGATTCATTATATAAAAATAAGTCACATGGATCTGAATTTTGCAGTGTCTCATAATTGTAGACTTGAACAAGCTTGTCAATTCAGTTGACTGGGCGTCCCTGAAGAAAATGGCCATTAACCGGTTTGAAAAAGTTTGACAAACACGTTCCTCCTCTGATACTCCAGCTCACCTCCACACCCCACCTGTCCTCTCCGCCTCTCCTCCATATGCCCGCTCACCTCTGCCCCCAATCACCCCACTCCACCTCACCTCTCCGGCCGGCCTAATCCACCCCCGCTCCACCTTTGCACCCTATTCTTCCATGGTCCATCCATCCTCACCCCTATCTCCAGTCCACCCCCACCTCTCCACCCCACAGCTGCCCAGAGACGTCCTACCTGTCAGCAGATGGACCGTCTTAAGCAGCCCTTAAGCTTATCCAGGCTTACTCCCCCTGCGCAGCACAATACAGTAGCCGCTGTGCTGTGCCACCGCGCCAGAGGAGGGGGAGACAGGAGGCAGCCTGTTGGGGGGATTTCAGCGGCTGGCTGGCTAGACGTGGCTTTGTTAAAGAGACTATTGTTTCTTGTGGAGACATGGACACTGTGAAGGAAGGAGCTTCATTGGTTGGGTCTGTAATGGACCAGAAGGCAGAGTAGTAGCAGTATATTAGGATATGTTACATTACATTTATCCCCAAAGTGACTTATTAGTTATTTAGGCACAGTGTACTGTATACAGTCCCTGGAGTGATGTGAATTTACTTCACTCAAGGTGCTTAACTTTACTCAGCGTGCACTTCAGTCAAGGCTGGTATGGGATTCAAATCTGCAATCTTTCGATTCCAAGACCAATGTCCTTAGCATTAGGCCACGGTTGCCTGGTATATATCCATCGGTGGGTCGGACCGGACCGGACCATGTGCTAAAGCACAGGACAGCTGAGCAGTAGCGGTGTGTTTGGTTGTTGGGTCGGCCTCCGCCATGTGCTGGCTGTGTTGGCTCGGAGAGGATCTGAAGGAGGACTTGGCGTTCCAGCTGGCCTCGCTCCGCCAGGCGCTAAAGGAGAAGCTCAACGCGCTCCTGGACGAACTAGCTGCCTGCTTTGACGAACTAGCCTCCTGCTTTGTCTGCAAGCAGGACAAGAAGCAGCGCCCTGATGGCTTCGTACTACTGGTATGAGAGAAATACGTTTGTAGACAGGGGGAATGAGAGAAAGGTGCGTGTATGTGTGTGTGTGTGTGTGTGTGTGTGTGTGTGTGTGTGTGTGTGTGTGTGTGTGTGTGTGTGTGTGTGTGTGTGTGTGTGTGTGTGCATTTATGGAGAGTGGCTATAATTGTGTGTGTTCGAGGGGTAGTGACTAAACATTGTTCTTTTTCATGTATGTGGGTTTGTGTGTTTGCTGTGTATCGTCCTTTTGCTGGCAGATTTGGTCTCTGTTGGGTTGTTGCCCCGTGGTTTTATAACCGCTCAATTATTACCCTGCTCTCACTGCAAAACTATCCACAATTTCCACAGTCATTTTGTTGTACAGTACATGCCCAGTGTGCGCACGCAGAGGAGAGAGGGAGAGGGAGAGAGAGAGAGAGAGAGAGAGAGAGAGAGAGAGAGAGAACGAAAGAGACATGCAGGTATACTGTAGAAGACATCCACAAAACACCTCATGCCGGGTCACAGGTCACACACACGCTGACCCCTACACCTGCACCCTGATCACACTACTTTGCTTTCGTAGAGCGACAGTTTGGGTGACTGGACTCTCAATGTTTATATGAAGAGTGGACCATGAATTATAAAAGCATTACAGTAACATTATTATGCTTCCTGTAGTGCTTTATTGCTACCACTTTACAGTCTCCCTTTCTCCTCTCCTCTCCTCTCCTCTCCTTTTGTTATCTGCTATTTTCCTCTCTTCTGTTCTCCTTTCCTCTTAACTCCACCCTCCACCTCTCTCCACTGTTCGGCTCTCCTCCCCTCTCCTTTCATCTCTTCGTTCTCATCCTCTCCTCTCCTCTCCTCTCTCATCCTCTCCTCTCCTCTCCTCTTCTTTCCTCTCCCCTCCTCCTCTCTCCTCCTCTCCCACACCATTTACCGCTCCTGTCGACTGCCTCCCCCAAGAGCCGTGGCTCTGATGCAGCACAATACAGCGCCCTCCAACCCGCCCGCCCAATCCGCCCCGCTCTGAGAATTCATCAGTTTGTCAGCACTATATTATGCCTTTGACAGAACATATTATGATGACAAATGGCCCGGGGCTTCTCTGGGGGATTCTTGCCTTGTAACACCACCTCGCCACACAAGCCATGCCAAGCCGTGTGTGTGTCTGTGCGTGCGTGCGTGCCTGTGTGCCTGCGTGCATTCGTGCATGTGAGAGAGAGGGGGGGGGGGGGTGCACACGTGTGTGTGTGTGTGGTGGAGCAGAGATGGAAAAAAAACTCCCCCTTTGTGCAGCAATCTACACATGCACAGCCCTCAGCCCCAGTCTCTTTCTCTTCTCTTTTACTTTTGGCAGTAGCAAATGTTTGGGTTGGTGTGTGTGTTGTATGAGAGCATGTACTGTATGAGGGGGGGGGGGGGCTATGCAGTCAGCGTATATTCGGTAGGAATTGGTGAAATAGCCCTGGGGTGTGTTTTTTATTTTGCTCACTTGAAATTCTGAAAGCTGGTGATGACTAGGCTCAAATACATTGGAGTGTGACATTGGCTATTGCACTCTCAGTTGTGCTCTGCATCGAGGTATTGTGCCTTAGAGGACTTGGGACACGTGTGTGTGTGTGTGTGTGTGTGTGTGTGTGTGTGTGGGTGTGTGTGTGTGTTTGTGTGTGTGTGTGTGTGTGTGTGTGTGTGTGTGTGTGTGTGTGTGTGTGTGTGTGTGCACGTGCGCGCGCATCTGTGCGTGTGTGGGGTTTTGTGTGCATGCACGTGTGTGTGTTTTTGTGTGTGAGAGACAGAAAATTGTGTGTGTGTGAGAGAGAGAGAGAGAGAGAGAGAGAGAGAGAGAGAGAGAGAGAGAGAGAGAGAGAGAGGGGGGGGGAGAGAGAAAGAGGCCCTCTGTTAGGATTGAGGCCAGTCCTTATGCCCCTTCTGTCTGATGAGGCTATTTACCAAGAGCAGAGCAGATCTAATCTAATCTAATCGTGCTCATCCCCCATTCACAGCTAATTAATTACCCTGCCTAGATTTATGCTTCGCTCGCATAGAATCTGCGTCCGTCCGTTTTCTGTCTATGCGAGTCCACGCCCCCCTCTCAGAGGCTCTGCGCCCGTCGTCGAGTAGCAGTCGGCTGCAGGCTGAAGCTGGTTGGACGTCCCAGGGACATTCCAAACGGCGGACGTCCCCAGGGACGTTCAAAACGGCGGCCATATTGATAAGGTCAAGGCTCCCGTCCAAGTTTATAGCCATATTGATAGGGTCACCGGCACGAGCTCAGCCAGCCGAAGCGGACAACGAACCTCGCAGACGAAATCACGGAAAATACAATGACAGTAAGTGAGAAATACACGTCCATGCTAACATGATATTTGTCATCAATGATGTTTTAATATTTTCGAACAGTGTTTTTGTGTATTGCACATCGATATCGATATTGTTCGGCTGTCTCCTTGCGTTCGTTTGTTTGCTGGTGGCATGTACTTGAATGTGCTAGCCAGCCAGCCTTACTGACAAACCGCGGTTATCTCAGCTTTAGAAGTATTTCGGCAAATGGAAATAAACACTTTAATTAACAGTTCCATCGTGAACTAGCTGTATTCAAAGCTTTTTAAACCAAGAATGAGAGTGCCTTAGATTTGTTTCATTAAACACTAATGTATTACACCAATGTCAACGAAAGATCCGATGGACGTGCCGTGGTCGTTGGTCGCATATGCACTATGTTGCTAAACGATAACACGTGGCTAACTATTTGGCACATAGTTTGATGGCTATTCTTCGAGGCCGTTTCAAAGTGAAGTGTTTGCCATGTGTTAGTTGGCTATTCTTGCACGGCAGAGTGTCTTTATCGCGTGCTACGCGGCTTTTATGCCGACGACGACTGGCCCCTGGCTACTGCTGTGCTGGGAGTGTTATGTTCTAGATGGGGGGAGTTGTAAATAGGGGTGGGTGTGGGGGATGTATATTTCAGGGCAAATGTTCTGTTCTGTTGTCCCTTTTGTTTTGAGGAAAAAAACTATTTATTTTTGTGTAAACAGCAAAACCTTTTTTTCTTGAATGTTCTATTTAAATAATTCATAATAAATGACCATGATCTCTTTCAGAATCTGTGATGATATCTTGTTGATTTCATCTAGCTGGTGCTATGGGGGAAGGGATGGTGGCCTCACCTCATAACCCGGATTAACAATTTCTTTGTTTTCAGAAACCAATTATGACCAATTATGTAATGATGTTTTCATTAATCGTGTTTTCATTTCTGTGTTAACTCAACTCTGAGCAGAGATGTCAAAAGTAAAAGTACTTTTGTGGTGTAATTACAACACTTGCACATGGTATGCCTGTCTATTACATAGCTGTTACAGCATTTACTCCATTGTAACTAATGGGATAGATGGACTGTACTAAAAAACACTGAAAACCTGACAAGGACCCACCATAAACTTGATCCAACCAGTGCACAGTTAGCTGATCGCCAGACAAGTACACAAATCTACTGTGTTTACTCAGATAAGTTATTTGTGTAGGAAGGAAACTTTGTGTCTTTTTTTACTTTTACTTTTGACACCTCTGACTCTGAGTCACTTAATTAGTGCAGTATGAATGTTGTTTACCTCTTTCAGGTCAAGTCTGCCTGGAGATACAGAGCCACAAGGCCGCAGGAGAAGATACCAGGCGAAATGAAAGATGTGAATACGTGTTAGTGATTTGATGTATTTGGATAAGGCTTTGTGATTTGGTTGCATGGCGGTCTGAAAGAGTCACGAGGCCTAAAGATAAGACGGTTTTGCACATGGGTGAAAATGTATGAAAAGTAAAGTTTTAATCTAATGTCTTTTTAGGTCGAAGATGCAGAATTCGGGACATCAGAAAAACAGCTTGACGTGTTGCTGCACTTCCTTTCACCTGTAACCAAACTGTCAGTAAGTGGTTGATGCATGGTGTCACTAACTTGATATATTTGATTCTAGACACATCTGGAGGGTGGACTGCATGATTAACATTTGTACACACATACAATCTCAATGTGGTTTTCTATAGCAGGATATGGATGCTCCATTTCAAAGTTGTGTGTTGCCGGTGGAGTGGATTGTGCTCTTGTGTGCAGGTGTGTGTTGGTGTTCCAAGCAGACGAGCAAGGCATGAGCATGAGGGCCATGGGCTAGACGTAAGGAAGCAGATGGGCAAGTCAAAGGCCATGAACAATGGAGACCGTGGGCGAAGAGTAGGTGGCAAGATTATCGGAGTGACCCTATCAAGGCTCAAGATTATTCAAGCAACCCAACCTGCTTATTTTGAGATTTCATGTGCTAAGATTAATAAATCATCATTATTATACAAACAGTGTTCAACCTCTCCGTCTCAACTTCTTCCTAATGAACAATTCAAGTCTGCTTTATTAGTCAATGTCTTAACATGTGCTGGTCATATAAAGAAATGAATGCCTATACATATAGGCCTATAGACGTAAGTGCAAGACTGGGCAACAGAAAACTTGCACAGAGCAGGAACCAGCTAACAGGATTACCAACAGGATTGTAAAACAGTTAATAATTGTATGCTGCCGTTGGTATAATAGTCATGATTTCATGAACCCAGTCATTCAAGTGTTATTGTGTAATAACTTAATACACAAGGACGATGAGACTCGGGTATAAATGTCACAGTTGATGTTTGCATTGTAACTATAAACTGATTGACCCACCCCAGAATACTGAAAACGCGGCCAACGTTCTAGTACACTCGGTGTAGGGTAGCCTACTAGGCTTAGTGCAACATCAATCACAAAGCACAACACACTTCGAGTATCCTAATGTTTTATTGCATAAACATGTTATTATTCAGCTTTTAATGCCTTGTGCAGCGTGGAACCTCGAAGTAGATTAAACAATTCGAATGTGAAATCATGCCGCTAGCAAAGTTCAAATAAAAACAAAGATAGGCCCTATCGGCCTATTACCACACTATTTGAGCATGAAAAAGAACGAAAATCAGTCTTGCACGCTTTTCGTTGACCTGCTACTGGAGTTTAGAAACATTAAATAAATTATTAGTTTATTCCGGTAGCTTGAGGAATTCCTCAAACATTATATGAATTCAAATTTAAATGAATTTTACATTAAATTTTACGGTTTAAACATTTACGGTTACGTACGTAGCCGAATTACGGTAATATGGACGAGGCGAGTTACTTGGACGTGTGACGTAATCAGCTTGTTCGATGAACCCCTTAGGGGCGTCCAACTCACAGATGAACGTCCCTAGGGACGTCCACCTGGCTTCGTGCCGCAGCGAACTGTACTTGCCGTCGTCTAGCGCCTCGAAAAAATTTCTAACTATCCGTCGGACGGACGCGGAGTACGCAGACAAAAAGGCACTTTGATTGGTCGTCTCGCTACTTCCTTGTTCTGTTCTTGTGGCAGCGCAATGCCAGTAGTTTGCGAGAGCAGAGCTGCATTCTGTTAAAAACTTTATTTGTGTAAATACACGAAGCTACAAGCTAAGTAACAAACAATGCATCAGTTGAACACTCGTGGCAATCTGACCTTGGTGCCAGAGTCTGTGGGTTTCATTTGATCCCTCCAACCTTCTGAAATAAAAGTAATATATATTTTTATTATGAAACAGTTTAGGTGTTGCCTGCTTTGTTGCCTCGTTTAAAAACTATATATTGTTGGGCCTGTGTCTTACTACATAGGACAGTAGACTGTGTTATCTATTGTTGTCTATTATGTGTGCGTGCTGTGCGTGCTGTACATTTAATCGCCCCTTTTGGCGACAATAAAGTTGAAAGTTGAGTTGAAGTAGGCTGGAGAAGACAGGAAATGGTCAGGAGAGAGAGACGAGGTAGGGATGGGAAACGATTCAGGCTGTATCAACCTGGGTCCCCATGGGTAATGTACGTGTATATAGCCAGGCCGTGCCCTCCAAGTGACGCAACCCCTTCAGCGTAGCTTCTAGTCAGGCCTGGAGCAATACAAATATCGTTTCTGAGCTCAGGAAAAATCTGGAACCCCTCCCACTTTGTCGAGAAGCAAACAACCAGTAGCAAACCAAGGGAGGCGGGTCAACCATGCCGTTTGGGAAATGTTAATTGTTATATTCTTGGTCAGACCAAGTCTCGAAGAGATTTGAAAGCGATGATAATCAGGCTAACATGTACAGTATATGATATGGCGTATCAGTGCAGTGTGCCACTGTGCCACCCCCACCACCCCCCACCCCCCCAGCCTGCATCTTATTGTCCTCAATCTCCATTCGCAATTCATTACTCTTTACCTTTCCTGCCCACACAGCCAGTTACTCCCATGTATTCCTACCCAGTGCCAAGGATCCCCATTCACTGCGCTAGCAGCCTCTTACAGTACCAGGATAATATGAGCTATAATTATGGTGACCTTGGGTGCCATGAACAGAGCTCTTCAATGAAAGTGGCTTATTATGATTATTAGAGGTTTTTAAAGGGGATTGATGATCCTCCCTCGCAAAAAGGCAAAATGTTCTTTCTCTCCTTCGTTCTCGCTCTTTTTTCTCTCTTTGTAGCTGTACATCTCTCTTGTTTACTCTGTATTCCTCTATTTCTCACACACTCTCAGTATCTTTAACCCTTTTGGACAGAGTAACCTAAATGTACAGTAACCTAAATGTCACCAAATTTGTAATGACCAAGTCTTAATCTTTTACTACTTAAGGTTCTTTGTACTGTCATGCAATGTTGTTATGATGTAGTTGAGTCCATCTGTGCAAAGAGGCTACACTTCCACTGTTGCTTATATGGAACATAGAAATAAAAGACATACTGGTCAAGGCAGGATGTGCAGTATATGTCATTTGTCCTTGACCATATATTCAAATGAACAGCTGAGGATAATCCCTCTCTCTCTCCCATGTGTTCATGTCTCCCCTGCTAGAGATTCTTTAAGTATATAGAGATATGCCAATGTAATAGGTTGCTATGGGCACCTAACATGACCAGGTTCCGGTCTGCCTAAAGGGGCGTGTCATAATACTCCTAGCATTGAATAGAACAGTCCTTAGGTCTGCCTAAAGGGGGATTTCCCCCCCTCCCCCTTGCAATAATAGAACCCGGAAACAATGGGCCAACGGAACCTCTCTCTCTCTACTCTCTCTGTCCCCTGCCGTCTCTTCCTCATCCTGCATGTCCTACTATGTACAGCATCTCTCTGCACACGACACATAAATATGATGGCATCCATCCCTTGTTCCTGCCTCACAGAATGCAGACAGTGAGTAGAGTAGAGTAGAGTATCGTTTATGATAGGTGAATCATAATGAGTAGAGTAGAGTAGAGTATCGTTTATGATAGGTGAATCATACAAATACTTGACGCCGATAGGGCTACATGTACATGTACACGTATAATCCCAGTTGCAGCCACCATACACATGTGACATGTCAACTATGTAATTGACAATACAGTGTAGTCACATGTGTCAATGTTTCATGTCACCTGTAATTTCTATTTCTGCTTGCATGTCCTCCACAAGCTTACCTACATGTCTTGGTACTGAATCCAGTGTCTGCTCATATGACAGATAAACATCCACAGGAACAACAAGCAGACATCATCCTCCAACCAGTAGCTCTCTACTGAACATGACAAACATCCGCAGGCAGCAAATAGCGATCAAGTAGGCCCTGCCATGGCCAACCGGTGAGGCACTCGCCTGCCATGTGGCTGACCCGAGTTTGATTCCCAGCCCGCATCCTTTGCCGACCCCTGCCCGTCTCTCTCCCAATTCACTTCCTGTCCACCTCTCACACTGTCCTATCAAATGAAGTCGAAAAAAGACAAAAAATCTTAAAATAGCAATCAAGTAAACATGCTCGTGTCCTTGTTTCTCTCTCCGCTGACAGAGTGCAGAGAATGTGGGTTCTCTGTATCAGACGTTCCCCGAAGGCCCCGTGCTGGAGGCCCCTGAGGGCCACAGGAACCCCTACAGCAGCGAGGCCCCGGCCCAGAGACCGCCGCCCTGCCCCCGACACATGTCCATCACAGAGCGCCTACGCAAGGTCATCCAGGAGCTACTGGACACAGAGAAGTCATATGTCAAGGTCAGGGTCACCACACATGACTCATTGTGTTGAAATAATAATAGCTATAATAATAATAATAAATATATTGTTTAATATTTAATAAAAGATATGCATGCATGTATTTATTCACTGTTGGTGGTAGTTGTAGTAGTAGGACGTAGTAGTAATGTGTTTTTTTTTACTTCAAAAAAACTCATTCATTATTTATTCAGAGTTCATTAAAATGTTCCTGTCATCATTGTAATTACACCATTTGAAACAGGAAGGTTTCATAATGGCATAGCATAGACATCCTGTATTTCTAAAAACTAAGATAATTATACCCCCTAGCTAAAATAACTACAGTACTATACACACTACTACTACTACGTACAGTACTATACACTATGCCATTAAGTGGTTCCTCTTAAGTGAGGAACCACAGCGCCTTTACATCCAATGAAAGCAGCACATACTGAGCTTGGTACCTCAGTTTTGAAGGATGCTCTCATTACATAGATGAAAAACTGCTTTTTGTGTAAGGATATAATTACTAACCGTATTTTACAATAACACTATCCTGCCATAAGTCATTCAGTTCATCCAAGTGCATCAATTAATCTTAATTGCTACTGCTCTAAATTAGGCTTAATGTGACGATGTGTCTGAATAATAAAAAAAAACTCCTCTAGAATAGTGATGAATAATTATTACGCTTTTGAGATTTGTTAGCAATGTCTGCTAATGCGCTGACAAGGCTGTTTACAGTGAGGATTTAAAACAACATCTCATCTTCCCTCATGTTCCCTCAGGATTTGGGCTGTCTGTTTGAGATCTACCTGAAGCCCTTGCAGACGGAGACCTTCCTCTCCCAGGATGAGGTGAGTCACCATAACCTTCTCCTCCTACTCCTCCTCCTCTTCCTCTTCCTCCTCCTCCTCCTGCTCGCACGCACGCATGCACGCACGCACGCACACACACATACACACACACAGGAACACTTTTTCACTCATCAAAAGACCATTACTCTAGACAAATACCTTCCGACACACACACACACACACACACACACACACACACACACACACACACACACACACACACACACACACACACACACACACACTTGCACGCATGTCCGCCCACACACTATGAATCTGGCGTGTGGTGCTGACCCTGGCGTGTGCGTTTGTGTGTGTGTTTCCCCTGTCTGGCCACTAGATGGAGTCTCTGTTTGGGAGCCTGCCGGAGATGCTGGATTTCCAGCGCCTCTTCCTGCACACGCTGGAGGAGCGCATCGCCTGCTCGCCCGACTTCAGCATCCTCCAGACCCCTGAGCAGTTCAAGGTGAGGGGCCACGGTAGATTTATACTGGCAGCATACAGGGTTTTTTTTAACCAATAAATGCATTTTTCTACTCGTGTGAAGCACTTTGATGCGGGTACAAGGCCATGTCTGTGGTTGTAATACATTATTATACTGGTACAGGGAACGTTTTTCTTACTGGTAATGGACAGATTTGTACTACCACAAAGCACTTTTTCTATTGTTACAAAGCAATTTCTAGTAATACAAGGCATTCTTTTTTACTTGTCCAGCATACGTTCCTCATCAGATTCATTAATTTTGCATACATGCCTGCCAGCACTGTGTGTGTAAATGGAATCACTTAACAGCATTAGTACTACATACAGTGTACTGTACTGTTGTTTGGTAATAACATTGCACGTGCACACATTTATATTAACAATACATAGGCTTCTCGTTAACATTACATACGCATACTTAATGTATTGGGGTGGCGTGGGAGGGATTGTAGATGAACACTTCAAAACAAGAAAAATGTAATTTAATTTTGCATTAACATGTATCTTTTTTTGTTGTTGATTCCAGAAACTCCTCTTCTCTCTGGGTGGATCATTCCTGAATTATGCGGACCACTTCAAGCTGTACAGCGGCTTCTGTGCCAACCACATCAAGGTTCAGAAGGTGCTGGAGCGAGGTAGGCATCATCACCCTGCTCCGCTCCCCTCCCTCCCCTCCCCTCCCCTCAGCCACATCAGCATCAGGGGCCTCTCAACTGCCTCTTTTCAAAGGGATACCGTACATGTGGATACATTTACCCCCAGGAAATGGTTCAGGAAATTATCTTTTCTGCTAAGGGGCCGTCTAATTAAGAGGGAGGGAGGGAGAGGGGGAGGAAAGAGAGAGAGAGAGAGACGGAGGGAGAGAGATATAGCCCTCCTCCACTCCCTTCAAGGTTACTCATCTCCCCAGCAGTATAGGTTCAAGAGAAATGTGTTTGCCAAGATAACGAATCCATTTTATATATTTTTTTTCATTCTGTTATATTCTTTTTGTGCTGAGTACCACATGTCTCTGATGTATTCCCCTAGCTCCGTTTAGACTGTAGCCTTCCTTGTACATCGTGCCGCTTCAGGTGCCTCATCCCCACCCCCCCTATAGGACAGACCCTCAGAGCTTCCCTCCATAACTAGACTACTGCATGCAGCTCCTGTGATCTGAGGGAGAAAAACTATTTCACTTCAGAAAGAAAACACAAATGGGGGATCTTGCCAAAAGCAGTGTCTTTTTCATCTTCTGAGGAAACTGTAGTATTCATCACTTCTTCCCTCTCTCTTTTTTTTCTCTCTCTCTCCCTCCCTCTTTCTTGTTCTCCTCTTCATTCCCTCTTTTCTCTTTACCTTTTTTGTTTTTCTTTCTTTCGCTCTCATTTGTTTTCTCCATCTTCTCTCTCTCCCACCCTTGTTACCCCTCCTCTCTCTCCCCCTCCATCTTCCCTCTTTCCATTTCTTTTCTATCTTTCTCTCTCTCCATCCATTCCTCCTTCCATGTCTTCTCGCTCTCTTTCTCTCTCTCTTTCTCCATCCCTCTCTCCCTCCCTCCCTCCCTCAGCTAAGACGGACCAGGCGTTTAAGGAGTTTCTGGAGGCGCGTAACCCGACTAAGCAGCACTCCTCTACTCTGGAGTCCTACCTGATCAAGCCGGTGCAGCGCGTCCTCAAGTACCCCCTGCTGCTCCGAGAGCTCGTCTCCCTCACCGACACTCACAGCGACGAGCACAGCCACCTCACAGGTCAGGCACACACACACACACACACACACACACACACACACACACACACACACACACACACACACACACACACACGAACGCATGCACACCTCACTCACACACACACACACACACGAACGCATGCACACCTCACACACACACACACACACACACACACACACACACACACACACACACACACACACACACACACACACACACACACACACACACACACACACACACACAGCTCACAGGTGAGGCACACACACAGACATACACACACACATACATAACTCACAGGCAAACACACACACACACACACACACACACACACACACACACACACACACACACACACACACACACACACACAGAGAGAGAGAGATCACAGGCACACACACACACACACACACACACACACACACACACACACACACACACACACACACACACACACACACACACACACACACACACACACACACTGGGTGCACATATGCACATAAATGTCATTGTGTAGCAAGTTACAGTATTTTCCTTTCCTCATAAAAGGTGATGAATGCACAAATAATACACTGGCATTGTAAATGTCAAGAAAACAAGGGTCTCTGAGTCTAACTGAATATTTAATAATATAATATGAACTTTCATACATCACCTTAATTAAATAATGACCATAGCCATTTACTCTAATTACATAATATTTGACAAGGAGAATCATTTGAGTGGTTCATCAGCTTGTGCTACGTTGTGCCTGAAAAACTGAATCCTAAGTCTCTTTGTCACTTTTCCAAAGAGCTACAACATTAAGCAAGCTAAAAAGAGTGGCCTGTCTCTCTGTACTTCTCGATTCCAAACTGTAGGGTGACTGAAGATTACTACTTGGACAGTATTGCTTTTAAAGGAACAGACCACCCTTTTTTGATTTTCACATATTTGCAGTATTTCCCAACATTATTCATGAATGTGCATATCATTTTCGTCTCAGTGTTTTCAGTACTTAGATTTATTGGATCAGAATTATTAGCATAGCTTAGCATAATCACTGGAAGTAACTGGTATCTTTAGCATCAGGCCACAAGTGGTCACTGGACGGAATTAAATTGCTGTTTTACACTCCAGTGAATTTTACATTAATTTTAAAATGGTTTATAAGTACATTTGATTGTGTTTTATTTTGTACCATAGACTTGCATTGCTATGCCTAATGTGGCTATAGTGTTAAACGGGGCAATGCAAACACATAGACGAAAATTATATGCACATTCATAAATAATGCTTGGAAATACTGAAAATATGTGAAAATCAAAAAAGGGTGGTCTGTTCCTTTAAATACTACCTTTTTAATTGACTCTGTTCTCTGGCTGTTATGTCTTCCAGAGGCCCTGCGAGCCATGGAGAAGGTGGCCAGCCACATCAACGAGATGCAGAAGATTTACGAGGACTACGGCACCGTCTTCGACCAGCTGGTCGCGGAGCAGAGCAGTCGAGAGAAAGAGGTACAGTATATATTATGTACTACTATGTAGCGACCACATGACCGTATGACAAGCGCGCCACTTGACATGATTGGTGGTTGTAATAAGGGGGCGCTCAAGGCGGCACATGGACGGTTATGTTCATAAAAACCCACATCTTTGGAAATGTATGCCGTCTTATAGAGCCCCAGCTCATGAATAGAAAAGGCGAATGCCATCAAGCTTCTGCTCTATATGCTGTTGCAGCTAATCATGTCAAGTCGTGTGTTTGATATATTTATATGGAGAGATGTGAATGCTACACAAGATGGTGGATTCTGAGCTTGTGAAGAAATCTTTTATGAGGAAACCCTGCAGTTTTTCTTACTTTGTTGAGTTGATATGCCGTGGCACCAGAAACGCCAACTAGGTCAAATATACGCCCAGTAGTCACTTTGGATGAAACCACTGAGGGTTCAGTACTACATGATAACGAATAATGAAACAAAAGATTTTGCGCTCCCTGTCAACAAAATCTTGTTTTAAAGGTCAGATTACTCAGTACCAGGCGCGTCGAGAGACCTGGGCATTCGGGGCTACAGCCCCGGATCTCCGGGGATTAGCCCCGAATCTCTCTGGACTGGACTGACATAAATAAAATATGTATAATAATAATATGATTAAGAGGAAGAAATAGTAGAGAAGAGCTCCGTGGACCACACTTTGAGCAGTGATACCCTGTCATTATGCAACTTTGTAACCAGCACAGACCGCACGATTCTGACACGATGATCGATGTAAATATGGAACTGTACAAATAACAACTTTCCAACCGAAGCCGCTATCCACCTTGTTAGTAGATCTAGCCTCGTTGTAGTGATGTCATGCTGCTGTCAACCAATCAGGTGTCAGTTCTATGCTGGCTTGAACAGAGCCAGGCGGGCTCGTGGTTTATGAAAAACAATCTGGAATGTTTAATATCTCGAGAACTCAATGACTTCTGGAATAAATAGGGATCCCACTACATTTCATTTTTAGATCATTCAGGTTTTTTTTTTTTAGCAGTCATAGGTCACAATGTTGACATTTTCCTCTCATTTTAGCATCCACTATTCAATCACACTATATCTAGCTGTATCTATCTAAATGGATATTTGGGCTCTATCTTCAAGTAACAGGACAGCGTAAGGTAGGACATCTGTTTTTTCCCTGATGTGCTCGCCGAAGCACTGGTGTCAATGTTGTTGTCATGTTTTCTACTTGTCTTCAGTCAAGCTCTAGTTGTAACTAGCCTTCACTTCAAAGCATGTCACTAACACCCCCTTTCAAACAGACACACCTTTCCTGAATTCATAGTGGGCTGGCAGCGTGATTTAGTTATACCATGTGTAATGTGATGTGTGTAGATTCGCTTGTGTTTGTTGGCTATCTGCATGTTTATGTAGTTTTGGGAAAACTCCAAAGACTGCTAGAACTACTCGTAATTTGCTAACCTAGTGAGCTAACATTTAGCTCCACCACGTAGACAAGCTACCTCCAATAGAAATGGCAAGCTACAACCATGTGGAAAATATAGCAAACTACATTACAAGCTACTTCAACTAGAAATTCTAAATTACGGCATATTTGAATTTTTTGGACTGCAAAACTGACATCTGAAGACATTATTGTCTGTTGGATATGATAGCTCCCATGATATTTTTGGACTGGGTATGGTCAATCAGCTGGCTTTCTTGCTCTAGTCTCCCGTCTCCCTGTGTGTGCGCGCGCGCGTGTGTGTGTGTGTGTGTTTGTGTGTGTGTGTGTTTGCCTCGTCATGAGCGATGTGCGAGTTCGATTGCACCTTGTGTTTTGATATCGGTGTGATGGAGGCAGTGAGTTCGCGCATGAAATATCAATAGAACCAAAGGTGTGGATGTCACGGGGGTGACTTTTGGGGTTGGATTTTAAACATGTGTTTGGGGAAACTTAAGCATTGGCACCTGCGTAACCGGCGCCCTTAATTGACGCGCACTAATTTCATATTGGCTGCAGGTGGAAAGTGACAATGGGGACGGGTGATTGGTTGACATTGGGGTGGCTAAATGTTTTTAAAGACTTTGTGCACAGACAAACGAGAGGAGACGCTGGGGAGAGAACACGCATCCCGGAGGAAGCGGACGAGGAGATGACCATCGTCGGGGGGAGGGCAGCACCCAGAGAAGATGCCCAACCGGTCACCGGCGAAGAACCAGGAGAGATGAGCTGTGATGTGCGGTCCTATGGACGCTGAATATGAAGTGCAGTCTTGAAGACGCCGAACGGTAACCTGACGACTCAAGGTGGGAGCGTGATGGCATATTGCCCGTTGAGGTCCGCGTCCCGAGCCGCAGGAGGTGTGCCGTGATGAAAGACAGAAGTTGAAGAGAAGAAGTTAAACGCCGCTCCTGGTTGACCTGGCCTTCGTTCTGCCCTCCCTCCCAAGAAGTTCCTAGTTGGTCTCTCTCTCCAAACCACCCTGGTTCTCTCTCTCTCTCTCTCTCTCTCTCTCTCTCTCTCTCTCTCTGTCTCTCTCTCTGTCTCTCTCTCTCAGCCCCGGCGACTTGCAACAGAGAAGAGTACGTCACCACTGCCGCGCTGTGAACACTCATCAAGATGGCTGGCCTACACTGTGTGCCGTGTGACTTTTCTGCACTTTTGAACATTGCTGTGTGGAGTGATTGCAGTGCCGTTTTACTTGCCTAACCAGCCGCCCTGTAGTGTGCCAACAATCTGCCGGTAACCTCTCCTTCTCTCTGTCCACTCAGCCGCACCGGGAGATGCTGACCACACCCCCGCATGGACTCTGACGCGGGAATGACTTTCTCCATCTAACCCCTTCCCTTTTATTAATAAATGTCAATGTTTAAATCTCAATCCGTTGTCTTGGCATGTTTGTGTGGTGCGTAGTCAACTCCTCTGGGTAATGGATATTTAACGGGGGCGTCGCCAGCAAACGCGCGCCCCCACCTGCGACATTTGGCGTAGTCGGCAGGATTACCCTGAGTTGAGTGGCTGCGCGCCCCAAACATGCCAAGCGGAGAGATGGTGACAGGTTAGGCCTGTAAATGCATAGTTGTCGGTGGGCCTGTGTTGAACGCAGATGGCTAGATGGCACAGACATGCTATTGCTAGTCCGTAATGGCTCACTGGACACAGAAAATCGAAATGGGATGACTTTTAAAAAAGGGGGGAGGGGGAAGATTTTTTTTTCCTTTTTGACAGTTCTGACTGAAGCAGCGAAGGAGTCCCAGAAAACTGCTGGTGCCAATGGAACGATCTGCTAGTTACCCACTGATGAAGTCCCTTGCGAAGGACGGTGACTTTCTTGCACCCTTGGTTCTAGGGACTAGAACCGATTGGTGAGGGAGGGTGTCACGGGGGTGACTTTTGGGGTTGGATTTTAAACATGTGTTTGGGGAAACTTAAGCATTGGCACCTGCGTAACCGGCGCCCTTAATTGACGCGCACTAATTTCATATTGGCTGCAGGTGGAAAGTGACAATGGGGACGGGTGATTGGTTGACATTGGGGTGGGTAAATGTTTTTAAAGACTTTGTGCACAGACAAACAGGAGAAGACGCTGGGGAGAGAACACACATCCCGGAGGGAGCGGACGAGGAGATGACCATCGTCGGGGGGAGGGCAGCACCCAGAGAAGATGCCCAACCGGTCACCGGCGAAGAACCAGGAGAGATGAGCTGTGATGTGCGGTCCTATGGACGCTGAATATGAAGTGCAGTCTTGAAGACGCCGAACGGTAACCTGACGACTCAAGGTGGGAGCGTGATGGCATATTGCCCGTTGAGGTCCGCGTCCCGAGCCGCAGGAGGTGTGCCGTGATGAAAGACAGAAGTTGAAGAGAAGAAGTTAAACGCCGCTCCTGGTTGACCTGGCCTTCGTTCTGCCCTCCCTCCTAAGAAGTTCCAAGCTGGTCTCTCTCTCCAAACCACCCCCCTCTCTCTCTCTCTCTCTCTCTCTCTCTCTCTCTCTCTCTCTCTCTCTCTCTCCCTCTGTCTCTCTCTCTCTCTGTCTCTCCCTCTCTCAGCCCCGGCGACTTGCAACAGAGAAGAGCACGTCACCACTGCCGCGCTGTGAACACTCATCAAGATGGCTGGCCTACACTGTGTGCCGTGTGACTTTTCTGCACTTTTGAACATTGCTGTGTGGAGTGATTGCAGTGCCGTTTTACTTGCCTAACCAGCCGCCCTGTAGTGTGCCAACAATCTGCCGGTAACCTCTCCTTCTCTCTGTCCACTCAGCCGCACCGGGAGATGCTGACCACACCCCCGCATGGACTCTGACGCGGGAATGACTTTCTCCATCTAACCCCTTCCCTTTTATTAATAAATGTCAATGTTTAAATCTCAATTCGTTGTCTTGGCATGTTTGTGTGGTGCTTAGTCAACTCCTCTGGGTAATGGATATTTAACGGGGGCGTCGCCAGCAAACGCGCGCCCCCATCTGCGACATGGACAGTCGGGTGTATGATTTGCTTGCGCAAGACATTTTTGGGAGATTATGGTCCATGGTCTGTCAACTAGCGGTCCTCCTCTCCTGTCTCCAGTGTGTGTGCGTGTGCGTGTCTGTCGCTTGTTTTGAGAGTTTGGCGCACGAGCGTGCAGACCCGTATGGATGTTGCACATGGAAATTTCGTTTTTAATCATCATTTTGTGTTAACATCGTAGCCTACTGTCATACAGAGAGCATATCAAAAACCGTGGTTTGTGCCTCGCATATCGACTGACTGTGAAAGAGCAGCGCACTGTTTTGAGACAGACCAGCATAGCCCAGTTTACATGTCATGAGTGTTAGGCTACTGTAAATACGCCTATAGGCTAATAACGTAAGGCATGTTTTTTTTTCTCTATCACTATGCTAATTCTCTCACAATATCCAGGCCACTGGGCACTGTCGCACTATTAAATGCGGTCTCTTTTTATTTGCTCTAAAGTAATCGACACGCCAACACTACATTTATCTTAAAAAAAAGTAGCTAGTCTCCATTACTGTAACCCAACGGTGACGCTGGCGACATTGGGCCAAATCAAGAAAAGAACGGCAAGGTCCTTAATGAAAGTAGCCTACACTGTCAAATGTAAAGATGGGAAAACTGCCAATTAAGACTATGGTGTCAAAAGTACATGTTCCCCTTTGTGTACGCCTAGAATGGCCCCATTTGACCTTAATTTTCCAAAAACTCCGCACCACGGAAGGGGGGAACCCCCCTTCCGCACCAACCCCCCTCTCGGTCGCTTCGCTCCCTCGACTATTCGGCCGCTCCACACTAATTTTTTTTTTCTGGGCTACAGCCCCGGATCTTTGCGCAACCTAATGACGCCCCTGCTCAGTACAATGTCATGCAATAGAGAAATGAATCTATTAGGAAGTAGGCTATGCAGTAGCATTTTGGAATGATGTGAAACCCGGATTGTGGTGAAAGTACCAGATTCAGAAATTCCAATGCTGGATTCAGAGATTTGTAGGAATGTGAAGTACAGTATGTAGCATGGTGACCAAGCTGTGGTGTTGTGCTCCTGCCTGCCTCTCCCAGGTGACTGAGATCTCCATGGGCGAGTTCCTGCTGCGCTCCTCAGCACTGTGGCTGAACCCCCATCCCTCTCTGGGACGCATGAGGAAGGAGCCGGAACTCACCATCTTCCGTGAGTGTTGCATGATGGGACTTTGGGGGTCCCAAGAGAGAAAAATCTTAAAAGTAGTTGTACTGTATTATAGAAAGTTTAGAGTACCAACATACAACATTTTTTGGTGACTTAAAATTAGTAATTAATAAACTTGTACAAAACAAATGATTTGAAATGCACTTCAATTATAAATACAGTGTAATTCATACATTTTAAGTGGTTCAGTAACATCAACTTTTTTTTCTTCCCCATAGTCTTCAAGAGGGCTGCAATTTTGGTGTATCGTGAGAGCACCAAGCT
Organism: Engraulis encrasicolus; assembly: GCF_034702125.1. Taxonomy (NCBI): domain Eukaryota; kingdom Metazoa; phylum Chordata; class Actinopteri; order Clupeiformes; family Engraulidae; genus Engraulis; species Engraulis encrasicolus. Next base: position 17,548,554 of record NC_085874.1, on the reverse strand, counting down.
GAAGAAGAGAATGGTGAGTGTGTCATCTCACTGGCCAAGAGGAGGGGGGGAAGGAAAATGCATGACCTCTTTATTTCTCCCCATGAAAATGTCGAAGTCTGCAATGACAACCATGATGATGATGATGATGATGATGATTAACATGGATGTTTTGTATGCTTTCCTTACACACAGACGTCGTCTCGCTCGGCCTTCTCGCAGGGAGATCTGGACCCCTTCAAGTTCCGATGGCTCATTCCTGTGTCAGCACTACAGGTCCGGCTGGGAAACACAGCAGGTCAGTGCCACTAAGCCAACTAACAAAGCCAGGAAATACTTTTTCGGCAGTTTCTTCTGCCATCATTAGGATCAGGGAAGCCGACAGGGGGGGGACAAAGGTGTCAGTTGTCCTAGGCGCAGGGAGAAGGGGGGCCCAAAAATGGGTCCTCATTACAGTACATTACATGTGTTGGGTGAGGGGGTCCTTTCAGATGACTTTGTCCCGGGCCCAGCCAAAGCTGTCAGCAGCCCTGATTAGGATATTAAAATATTCTCTTTGGTGGTCAGGCTTCATCATAGGGGGTTGGCTGGCCTGTGAGGAAGAAGCAGGGCTGATAGTATTCAGGCTCCATGCCTGATTTCAGGCTTGACAGAGTTTGCAAAAATAAAAACATTGGTAATAATTAGCCATTAGGTTATTCTTATCTCAGGTCCAGGGTTTTCTTCTACTATCAGGGTTGAATAATGGTCATACACCAGCTATTAAATGTTTGAATAATGTGTCAAAATAGGCCTACGTTGCGTCACTATGCAGTGTCTTGTCGTCATCGTTAGAGCAGGGGAAAAAGTTCAGGCTCAGGATTTTTTTTCACTATCACCCCTGCAGAAGGCAGCAGAGTACAGATCTGCCCACAGAGAGGGGCTGTTTTGATCTCATTTTCATGGACTACATACGTATAGCACTGATGATTACATAACAATGAGCTTTATTTTTTTGACAGAAGGCTGTCTCTGTGTGTGTGTGTGCATGCATGTGAGTGTGTGTGTGTGTGTGTGTGTGTGTGTGTGTGTGTGTGTGCGTGTGCGTGTGCGTGTGCGTGTGCGTGTGTGTGCATCTAACCCTAGGTAGTATTAGCTTTACCATGCTACATAGGAAACCCCAGTACATGTACCGGTAGAAACATTAGCATGATTCAGATGTACTACTAAGCACAGATAAACACACACTTACACATTAACGTTTGCTTTTAGACATGGATGTTTTGTCTGGGGAATTACACCCCTCCCATCTTTGGCTTTCTATTTTGTTGATATAAGTCTTTGATGGTCCCTGGGTGCTTACTTTTTGCTGTTGTTGTTTTTTTTCTCTTTCTTTCTGTTTGGCTTCTACTTTCTGACTCCATCCATACGCTGCAATTCGTACTACCCAACAGACAATAGAATTATAATTCGTATATACAAATCATACAAATTCCTTCAGGCATACGGCATCTCACACAGACGCAAATGGGAAACCTCATTTCCAGCGTGCCGATATCGCCCCCACTGCTACACCCACCGCACTGAATCTTTTATGGCTCACACATGAAGTGTTGTTTACCGTAAACCGTGTTGACAAGCCGTGACTCTCCCCCCCTGACAGGCTCCGACAACCCCGGCATCTGGGAGCTGGTCCACACCAAGTCAGAGGTGGAGGGGAGGCCCGAGACAGTCTTCCAGCTGTGCAGCAGGTACGAAAGTGTTTCTCAACGGGGACTCTACAGCCCCCCAGGGGGCGTTAGGGAGGTGTTGAGAAGGATACCACTGAGAGGATGGGTGCTGAGTTGCCATTGTGGGCATTAGCCCATCTTGTTTTTTAATAATAAGGTGGGCATTGGCAGGCTTATGATGAGGTCAAGGGGGCGTTGGGAAACTTATGATGAGGTCAAGGGGGCATTTTTTCAAAAAACGTTGAGAACCACGGAGGAACGAGGACGCCACTTTCATCCACAAGGGACAATAATGACACCAACCATCAACCAATTTAAAAAAATTAAGCCAGCAGCGCCAGGCTTCCTATACTTTTTGTTTTGCTCTGGTGCTATGGACTTTATTTATGGCTTTACAGCATTTCCAATTATGCCTCAATTTAGTCCAGCACCCAGATGAGTTTAAGTCCATTTGCATATTTGTTTTTCCTTGTTTGTTTCAATAATAGCATGACCCAATATGGTGCTTCTGAATCTATGCTGTGTGGTGGTCTACGGGAATGCCAGACATTTTAACATCTTGGTCCTGAAATCAGGCACGGGACAGCAGAGTACAGTTAACATTTACTGATGGTCATGATACATTTGACACAATCTCAAGCAATAATTTCAAGCCATTACCTTGTGCTTTATGTCCTGTGTTTGGAGTGGTATTCAAATGCTGAGAACATTTTAAGCAGGGCAATATTATTGCAAGCGTGTACGATCTGTAAGGATAAATTATATAAAATAGTAACATACATTTCACATAAAAAGTCTCTGCAAGGATGTCGTAAAAGTATGAACACACATGCAAACTGCATAGTCTCAATTAAATATGAATGTATTTCATACATCATTTCATATTATACATGTTATATGATATTTCATATGTACCCAAACGCGAGAAATGGTGGCCAGCAGGCTGCAGTACAAAATCCATAGTGCGTTTCTGACTGTCTCTGTGTTTCCATGTTTTTTTTCCCCCTGCAGCGATTTGGTAAGCAAAGCCAACGTGCTGAAGACCATCCGTTCCCAGCTGAGGGAGAGTGCCAAGCGGCCCGTCCCTGGCGAGAGGAGCTACCGGGACCATCTGTCCACCTTCAGGAAACCCCAGCACCCGGCCCCCACCACCACTCAATCTGGACCATGGGTACCACGCAACCCACCTCACCACACCCACCACCATCCAAACCCCTACGCGCACCCCCACAGGCTCCGGCCCGCTCACCTGGACCCGGACAGCGACTGCCACTCAGAGCCCCCCATGCCCAGCCGGGCCAGGCACTACCCCAGCCACCACAGCCTCACGCTGGACAAGAAAGCTCGACTCCACTCCCTCACCAGCGTCCTGGAGTCCCAGCTGCAGAGGCTGAACTTCGCTGATGAGGCTGCCAGCAGCGGTAGTGGTGGAGGTGGTGGAGGTGGGGATAGTGAAGTCGGCAGCAGTAGTAGCAGTAGTGGTGGTGGTGATGGTGGTAGCAGGAGCAGCAGCAGGCTGACTGTGGTGGGGGACAGGCAGGGATGCGAGAGTAGTATGGGCCTGGTGGAGTCTCAGAGCTCCATGGAGCTCAACTGTCTGCTGACCAGAGACTTCAGCGTGCAGAGCCTCTCGTCCGTGGTCAACGAGGACTGCTTCTACGACTCGGTCATGGGCATACAGAAGGCCGTCATACCCACCCAGTAAAGGATGAACTGAAAAACAGAGAAGAAGAAAAAAACAAAGCACACAGTCGAATAAGTTGGAGTATGGACTTGTAAATTACGCACACAAAAGGACAGACTAAAAAGAAAAGAAAAGAAAGAAATCAAAGCACACAGCCGACTTTGTTGGAGTATGGACAGACAGCACTGTCAACAACAACCCTGGGGATTGTTGACTAGAGGACCCGTGCATGACGTTTCCATGGAGACAGATCTTTGAACACATGGGATGTCAGGGGTTGGATCGGTGACAAGAGCTTTGGCACCTGTACATTTAAGCCTTAATTTGTAGCCGAACCTAAGTAAGAGAAGCTTGGAGGCCATCTTGCTGTAGCAGAGGAGATTAGCTGATGGACGATGACCTCCATTCAGTAGACGCTTGAGTGTTAAAGCAACACTAAGTAGTTTCTAAATCATTTTCTTTTTTTTAATATAATATGTTTCCAAAACCGTTGAGCGGCTCATCATAAACGGGTGAAAGGACACTTCTGAATTGTCTGCCACCCGGACTAAGGAGTGGTATGTTTTGGGGGTGCGTCTCGTCTCCCTTTTTAATTTGAATGAGGTACAATTCTGCTTCCAACCTGTAGGACGTCCCAAGAGGAAAACTACATAGTGTTGCTTTAAGACCTCATTAGCACTGTGCAGTGGACGAACTGAACCTATAAAGCTTGTAGGACTTTTAGTTGGTCCACTGATTATTATGCCTTGTGGCCTTGTTTATGTAAGCACTAAGACCATTTGTTTGCCTGTGTCAATTGACATTCCCTTTTTTCCCCTTTCGTGTGTACTTTTTTTATTAGCTTTTTCGACAAAGGCAATTTTGAGTTAAAAACTGGAATTGCTCGATTGAAAATAAAAACATGATAATGAGTATTCAAAGATTCAAAAGATGCACAAATAACTATTTTGTCTAAATTATATTTGTATATTTCCTATCCATTGTATTTGGTAATGTTTCCTATTGCATTTATAAGAACTTTTTTTAATGTATGAGGCATGCTTTTGTTTAACTTAAAAATATGCTCTAGATGTTTTGAGTTTTGTAATATTTTTGTGGTATTATTTTTCAAGTATTGTTGTTGAGATGTTTTCAGTTTTACCCAAACCTGGCCGAAGTGTAATTTATTTGTAATATATTCTTGATCCTTTGTGTAAGCATTTGTTGCCATTGTACAGACGACTTGTAATATTTAATAAATTTTGTCTTATACAAACATTGTGCTTTCATGTCCAAAAAAGCAATTATGCAAATACAATGTAACATAATTACATAATCTGTCATGTGTGCTCTGACTGCCATATTTAGGAAAGTATGTCAGCGAGATATTTTGAGTGCCTTTGGAGGTTTTACGATCTGCACTCCATCCTAGATCTGTGCTAGAGCAGTGGTTTTTAAATCAAGAAAAAAACCTCACTGTCAGCCGTCAGATTTGTCAAAGTCTTGAATGTTAAAAAGCTCACAGTGTGTGTGTGTGTGTGTGTGTGTGTGTGTGTGTGTCTGTGTCTGTGTCTGTGTGTGTTCATGTATGTGTATGTGTTTGTATGTGTGCACACATACTATATTTGCATGTCTGTGTGTACGCCTTCATGCATGAGCATCCGTGTGTGTGTATGTGTACGTATGTGTTCACGCATGAGTGTGTGTGTGTGTTTGTGTATGTATGTGTTCACGCACAAGCGTGTCTGTGAGTGTTTGTCTGAGGCTTTTGAAAGTGTTTGAGTGACAGATCCCCTGGGCTCCATCTTCCCATCTTCCCCATCCAAGTGGCACCAGATCGTAGGCAGCAGAGAAGACAAACACAGGCCCTCCAATGAGTCATAATTACTGGCCCCCCGTCTCCGCGTTGTCTTTGTCTGACTGCGGGGCCGTGGGCGATTTTAATGGCGCGCGTGGGGACCGAGGGCTTTGGCAGTCCCCCTCTTTGTCACTAACATGCGAATTCAAAGCGCACAGCAGAGAAAAGCCGCTGCTCTGGTGGATGCTGCACTGTACAGAGTGTGAACTGAAGAAACCAAGTGATGTTTTTTGTAGCTCCGAACCAAAAGCAAAGCAAGAGAGAGGGACAGTGTTGCCAGATGTGTCTGATCAAATCCCGCCCAAACAGTGCTCAAAAACCGCCTGGGGTCGCTAAGTTCTGCCCCATTTCAACAAATTGTATTGATTTCTATGGGCACAAAACTGCAGAAAAAAACAAAAAATGAATGAACTCCCACGCTTCTTATATCTTTTTCAATGTTTGCCAATCTTCTTGCCAAAATCATATTTCAATGCAGTTGATAAATTATTTTCTTCTTTCATATGGGGGAATGGGGTTCCTAGGATCAAACGTGGCTTTTTACAGAGACACAGATCTGTTGGTGGGTTAGCCTTACCCAACTTAAGGAATTATTATTGGGCAGCCAACATACAGAAAATTAGTCTGTGGGTTCAACAGCCAACACTAAATTGGTGTGAGATAGAGGCTAGATCATGTATCTCCACTTCACTCATGGCGTTGCTCACATCTGAACTACCCATTCAATCTACCAAATACACTTCTAACCCCATTGTTATTGCTACCTTGAAGATCTGGTCTCAATTTAAGCTCACATTTGGACTGAAAGGGGCATCTATGCATAGTCCAATCTGCAACAAGCATCATTTTATTCCTTCCAGCATTGACTCTGGCTTTTCCATATGGAAAATCTTAGGCTTAAGAAGTTTAAAAGACCTCTACACTGACGGTTCTTTTCATAGCTTTACCACACTTTGCGAAAGATTTCATCTTCCTCAATCTCATCTCTTTTGCTATTTTCAGGTCCGTAACTTCGCTAAACTGAACAATTTGGATTTCCCAAACACCCCATGTGATACAGCAGCTGACCTCATCTTTAATATTCCAAGCCATCAAAAAGGCATTATCTCAAAAATATATGGTTCAATATCCCAAATCACAGAAACTGGGCTTGACAAGATCAAAAGGAACTGGGAGGAGGAGTTGGGTAGTCCTATAGCTGACAATGATTGGAAGGAAGCACTCACTAAAGTGAATGGTAGCACATCATGTGCAAGGCTGAATTTAATACAACTTAAAGTAATTCACCGCATTTATTTTACCAATGCGAGACTAGCCAAGATATATCCTAATGTCAAAGACACATGCAATAGATGCAATTTATCTTCAACACACACACATGTTTTGGTCTTGTCCTTGATTATTGGACTACTATTTTTCACCACATTTCCAAATTTCTTGATTTTACACTGATACCAAGTGTAGAAATTGCTGTCTTTGGGATAATGCCAAATCATGAGAAATTCACAAAATGGGCAAGGAACGTCATTGCTTTTGCATCTCTACTTGCAAGGAGAAGAATATTAATGTGCTGGAAATCACCATGTGCCCCAAAGGCATCAACATGGCTTAGAGACATCACGATGTTTCTTAGTCTGGAAAAAAATAAATACAACTTAAGAGGGGCTCCTGAGAAATTTGAGTTAACCTGGAACTCTACATTAGAATACATAAATAAATTCTTAAGCATTGCTAGAGCATAATCTGACCCCCTAACCAACTTCTCTACTGTTTTGTGTGTGTTTTACTTTCAGTACTACTACTTTGCATGTGCTAAGTTAAAGGATGTCTATAGGTTGGGTTTTCTTTGTTTTCTATTTTTATTTTTTGATGGTTGCCAGTGGAAGGGACATGTGTTTATACATTTCTGAAAGAAGCTTATTTAACCATATTGTTATATACACACTGTATTGTATGTAGTGAGGAGGGTGGAGGGGGATGGGGGAATGAAAATGTTTATTTGAAAGGAGAAAAAAACGGAAATTGAAGCTTTCAATGTTAATTGTACTTTTAAACGTGAAATCAATAAACATATCTTAAAAAAAAAAAAAAAAAAGACTGCAGAAAAACCGGACAAATGGCAGATTTTTACCATTTTTACCCGCAGACGCCTATCCCAAGCAGCCCAATTGGGCAGGCAACCGCCCCATCTGGCAACACTGGAGAGGGAGTTAAAAATTGGTGAGCAAAAACACATTTTCTCTAGACAGAAGTAAATATACAGTATTGAATAATGAGCGAGGGGGGAGGCAGGGTGAAAAGGGTGGGGGGTAATGAAAAGAAGGGGGGAAAGGATGCTGGCTGCTGTCATGGCTAAAGAAGCAGACAGCTTTGCTCCCTCGCGTTGCCACAGTAACACCTGTGTGAAATGCCATGAAGACTACTCCTCACTCACTCCCGCTCAGTCACACATCAATTCCAAGCGAGCGAGCAAGCAAATCCCTCCTCCGTCAGTTTGTAAACACACAAGCAGAAGGAAAGAAGGGAATAAAATAGAGGACACACTGAGGAAAAGGGGAGAGAAGAGATGAGAGAGTGGAAGATATGAGGCAGTGGAGCAATGAAGCAGGGGACAAAAAAAGGAATGCCAGTCACTAGTTGAGAAGGGGGGTTGCTGAGGCGAACTAGGCAGGCAAGAAAAGTAGCTGTGTGTGTGTGTGTGTGTGACAGAGAGAGAGCGTGCGTGTGTGTGTATAGGAACTCATGCGCCATGCTGGGAGCGCTACCCTGGCTAGAAGCGCTCCGCTCACCCGCTCCATTCTTCCCCGCACTTCTGCTCTTAAGTGAAAGTGACAGAGTGTTGAAGTAATCGCTGAAGACCAGGCACTCTTAAGGTCCTCCTCCTCCTCTCGCTCTCTCACTGGCTTTCCCCTTTTCTCTCTCTCTCTCTTTCTCTCACGCTCTTTTACTCTCTCTCACACACACATACACACTCTATCTCTCTCTCTCTGTTTCTTTCCCTCCCTCTTGCTCCCGATCCCGCTCTCAAACAAACACATCCCCCTTTGCCTCTCTTCTTTCACGCACTGGCTCTCGGTTTATTTGCCTCTGCCTCTGCCTCTGCCTCAATCAGACCTCTCCTCTTGTCACCATCACCACCACCACCACCATCATCATCATGCTCTGCTTGTCTTCTTCTTCTTCTCCTCCTGCGCTCCACTCGTTTGGAGTGAAGCAACAGCATGGGTGCCACTGCCTCCACAACAGAGACCTCTACAGCCGCAGCAGTCTCTCTCGTCGTCTCTGACCGAATCGCACGCTCCCAACTGGGGCTCCGTCTCTCCATCACGTCACACTTCTCACCCGTGCAGGACGTTAACGGAGGCTACTGACGCCAGACTACCACCTCCACCCCTCAAAAAAAAAAATCATGCCAGAAGAACGATAACAACATCGCGGCAACTCGTGGAGCCTAAAGAGTTTTTTTCCTTCCCTTTTGCCTTTTTATTCGCCTTTAAAGCAGATTTTGTCAACAGCTGAGCCCCTTCTACTGTACACAGTAAAAAATGCAGTGTTAATTCAACACTTAGAGAGTGCTTTGGGACCAAATACACTCTAGAAGGTGTTAAATCGACTCTGTTAGTGTTGCATTAACACTCCAGTTTTTACTGTGTACTTACAAACCCTGGAGTTTTTTAAGTGTGGGATACAAAAAACAAGGACTCGGGACTTTGGGTTCAGGAGAGAAGGCAGAAGAAGAATTTGAGGGGGAGCGCAAAACAGAAGAGAACAGAGGGATTGCTGCTGAAACTTCTGAGTGTGTATGATTGTGTTTTGCAGCCGGAGCGACAAAAATCAAGACCAAGAGAGGAGTGAGTGACACCAACTCAAGAGAGAGAGAGAGAGAGAGAGAGAGAGAGAGAGAGAGAGAGAGAGAGGAAAAAGAAGAAGTGAGAAGGAAAAGAAGAGAGTGAGCCTGTGTGAGAGAGAGAGATACAGAGAAAGAAAGAGAGAGAGGAACAGAAAACGTGGAGTTATTGGAATGTGCTGTGCTCAGCCACCATTCAACTACTCCCTGGCTCGTGCCTGGGGGTCCTGTTTTACCTGGCAGCCTTTGTTTTTCCTCTATGTCACATTGACCTGACACACTGGCCACGCACTTGCATACACATGCATGTATACCTTTCTGCATGCATGTGTTTGTATTTGTGTTTGTTTGAGAATGTGTGTGTGTGTCCCTGAATGCAAGAGCACCTCCACACAAACACTGCTCCATTCACCGGCTACAGCATTGGGATGACAGCAAAGAGAGTTCACCGAAGTTTACTCTTGGCAACGAGGGCTGGAAAAGCGATTGGTAAGTTCGGGACTTTTTTGTTTTTTTCCATTCCTCATTTTCTTTCTCTTCTCTCTTTTTTTCTCCCCTTCTTGCATGGATAAGATGAATGTGGTGTGCTTAGTATGCTTGCTCTGTCTCTCTGGCAGGCTCCCTAAAAAAAAGATCACCACAAATGTTTATGCATTTGGGGAGACATTAGCAGAAAGGAATCCAGCGGGCAAATCAAACATTAGGTTTTGTAGCAGCATCACGCAGTCCAACTTTCCATCTTTTAAGCTTTCAAATACAGTCCACTCAGAGCTAATAACAAACCACTCACCGTCTGCATTTCAAGTGTCACATAGCTTGCTCATGAGCATAAGGCTTTTTGCAGAGACATTTTAAATGTTTCCTCATTTCTATCACTATCCATCATTCAGTAGTCCCTCCATTTAGAGTGTGTGTGGGGAGAAACTATTTAGGATATTTCTAAGCATGAGCATTTTCATTCCAACTCCAATCTTTCATGCTACCTTAAAACCAACAGTCTGGACAGATCTGAATAACAAACCCTCACTGTATTTCAAGTGTCACACAGCCTGAAAAATATGTCCTCATCATTTCCATCACCATCATTCACTCCATTATCCTTTGGAGCAGGGAGGCAAGACTATTTGGCATTTTTCAAAACATGACAGTCAGCCAGCCAGAGTAGACCGCCAACCGGGCAGCAATCCATGGCGATCACAGATGGAATACGTGAAGTGTTGCTGTCCCTTTTCCCCCTAGTCTTGATGAGACAGCCTGCCTCCATAGTCAGCAACTGTTCAAACGGGCTGACTGTTCAGAGTGGTGTGTCAGGTGAGAGGGAGGACTGCCGTGTTTCTGGACGGGGAAGAAAATAAGCCATTTATATTCAAGTGGTCACTATGATGATTAGGATGGGAGTATATTGGTGTGTGTGTGTGTGTGTGTTCCTGCGAGCATCCACACACATGTCTGTGTACATGCATGTAGGGGGTTGGGTGTGTGTGTGTGTGTTTGTGCTGGTGCGTTTGCGTATGTGAGTGTGTGTGTGTGTGTGTGTGTGTGTGTGTGTGTGTGTGTGTGTGTGTGTGTGTGTGTGTGTGTGTGTGTGTGTGTGTGTGTGTGTGTGTGTGTGTTGGCTAAGGGTGACAAGCATGACAGTTCAGACAGGAGGAAGCTGCGTTTTCCCTTATATAGACACCAACAGCCGGTCGATAGCAGCACCTCAGCCACATTTCATTTACTGTAGCTTTAGTAGTTCAACAGACACATTTCATTCACTGTAGCTTTAGTAGTTCAACAGACACATTTCATTTACTGTAGCTTTAGTAGTTCAACAGACACATTTCATTCACTGTAGTATTCACACTTTAGCCACATTAGATTTACTGTAGGCTTTTGTAAGCAGGCCGTGATCAATGCACGTGTGCCCTTTCCTTTTCTCCTGTGTCAAAAGACCTAGGGCTTGGAACACTGTCCTTATATGCATACACACACAGCAGACATTTAAATCTTAATTACCTCTGTGACATTTCACACAGGTGTTGTCACATACGACGAGACAATGCACAAGGTGTCCAGCATACAATACAAATGCATACAGTATGACACCTTCCTTCCTCTTTGTGTCAGAGAACACGGGACTGTTGTATGAAGGAGAACGACGTGAAATGTGGAGACGCGGGGCAACCGTACATTAGCCACAGCACTCTATGACATTTCATTATGTGCAGTGCACAAAACCTTTCCAAGACAAATCCATTAACATTCATTAACTTCCCTCTTTTCCTTCCTCCCTTCCTTCCCTTTTTTGTGCCCAAACACACTGTAGCATTGACCTGAAAATGGCAACGCACAAATTATCAGGCGACACATAGGCTACAGTAGCAGGTAGCACCGACTAAGTACCGATTCACTTCAGGTTTTGTATGTTAACACAGTAAACCTTCCATCCGTTTGCATTCAAAGGCTACCTTCCGCCCACCTGCCCTTCCAAAAGGACCCTTCAGGTCAGAGGGAGTGTGCCACAATGATCAGGCCACAGGGGCTAGCGTGGGCTGAAGGACTCTGTGCAGGATAAGTTTGTGTGCCTGTGGGCGGGTCGACACAATAGATCTCTCTATTCAGGACAGCGAGTGACCCCTCTGGCCCCCCTCTTATCGGCCTCGTCCAGCACGGGTTGCTGAGGATCA
>NC_085874.1:17464329-17531829 GCF_034702125.1 Engraulis encrasicolus | reverse complement strand
CATAAACTCAACATTGCCATGACTCATGTACTGTATAGTATATCATAACTTATTATACGCCTTCGGCGTCGGGGGGTGTTATTCGCCCCGTCGGGAAAATATTTTCCTATAGTCACGTGTGGACAATACATTATCCCTTACATAACATACAGTACATAGCGCTGACAGGTTAAACCAACTAACAAGATTGATACAGTATGTTCACTTTTTATTTTATTTTTTAGTTCTACCCAATGGCTGTATACAGCTATTGGTTCTACCGTTCTAGCCTCACTTTTAACAGCATGTGCATTCATCTTTCCTGTCCAACACACAAACAGTCCCACTTCCATCCATATCCAGCCTGTCCGCATTTAAATATAGGCTACTGACACTACATCACTCCCACCCACTCCTACATCTGTAGTGTGCAACGGAGACATGACCCCTCTTCTCTACCCGCGGCGGCCCCAGATTGCATTAGCTTCTCTGGGCCACTCGTGTCTGGCTCCTGCCTGCACTGGTGGTCCTCCACCTACACAGCTACCTCCGCAGCCTCCCACTGATCGCACTCCTGATAGACACAGGCCAACACCCCCTCCATCATTAGCATCATCCACATCCACATCCACATCCATATCCACATCCATATCCATATCCATATCCACCCACCCACCTACAGTGCAGAGACAGCCCAGCGAGAGAGAACACCCTGAATATTACCCCTATTTACATTTTTGTTTATAACCTGAATGCGCGAAACTAGCTGCGCACAACTCAACCTCTGATTGTTGGAAACCGCTGTCGGTCAAAAAATTAGCTCACGTGGTTGGCTGCCAGTGTCTTGCCCCTCCTTGCAACATTGTGTTTACAAACACGGCGACCCCATGTACTGTATACAGTACTCAAACATACACAATCACACACATACAGTAGTACACAATACAAAATTTGAACACACACAGACACGCAAATGGGACATATCAATGTACACCCAAAAGTATAACCGAAGACTTTCACACACACCAGCCTAAACAACTACTCTCTCTCTCTCTCTCTCACACACACACACACACACACACACACACACACACACACACACACACACACACACACACACACACACACACACACACACACACACACACTTGGCACATATATACTCTTTTAATGGACTCTATTCATTAGCGATGCGATCTATCCCATAATGAGGCCTACAGCTGTGCTAATGGCCACCGTGCCCTTTAGGGTTTCCTAGAATTCCCTTTGGGAGCTGTGGCGGTGCTGCACCCGGAGGCAAGCTCTGTGGTGTGTGTGTGTGTGTGTGTGTGTGTGTGTGTGTGTGTGTGTGTGTGTGTGTGTGTGTGTGTGTGTGTGTGTGTGTGTGTGTGTGTGTGTGTGGAGGGGGGTTGATGTGGGAGGGGGACAGCACAGCCCTTTTATGAATATTAGGCTGTGGGGAGGGAGGGAGGGAGTGTGGCGGGTGGGGGGTGGTGGGGTGTCGGGGGAGAGGAGGAGTTCACCGCCAGGGTTAAATGATGTTTATGCTCCAGGTTCATTCATATCATATTTTCTCACACTGAGCTATACTGGTGTGTTGTTGCTGCCTGGGAGGTGAGCAGCAGCAGTGTGTGTGTGTGTGTGTGTGTGTGTGTGTGTGTGTGTGTGTGTGTGTGTGTGTGTGTGTGTGTGTGTGTGTGTGTGTGTGTGTGTGTGTGTGTGTGTGTGTGTGTGTGTGTGTGTGTGAGAGAGAGAGTGAGGTTTTGGGAATATGCTGTGTTTCTCTTTCTTTTGATGGCAGGCGGGAACATGCTGGAGGCACTGGCAGAGGGGTCATTCCACGCCAAATCAACAAAAGCCCGCACACTTAGGTCTCAAAAAAATCTGAAAATATTACTGAGTGTACCCATGGTACTTAAGACAAACACTGTTACTTTATTTGAATGTAAGATGTATACTCTCCATGTTACAGCCAATTTCACTGGGGGAGGGGGGCGCCCATTTTGTTCACACTCTTTTTTTTGTCAAAGTTCACAAGCCCGTAGCTCAAGAACTAAACCTAGTAGGAAGCTCACATTTTGCATGCTGGTACATAGATAGGAATAGTTTGTTGCAAAACTGTCAGTTTTGGTCTGTATGATCCTGCATCGTCATGGCATTCCCTCAAAGATGATACAAATTGTACTGGAGTTTTTGGCTGTGCTCTGTTAAGGCCTTCAGAAGACATATTTGTGCCCAACATAGCCTCATGATTTTTTCCCCTTGTAGATACAAGTAGAAACACTCCCATAAAAATATATATATAGAAAGGTAACTATCAGTGTTTGAACAGAAGACCGCATAACTCTGACAAATCATTTTGGGTATCATTTTCAGAGCACCAGAACACCTTGTGGGATTGTCCAGAAATTTTGTTTATATATTTTTTCTTTATTCTCCATGAATTCTTCTTCTTAAAAATGACACTTTGACTTGTCTTATTTGAAGTTTTCTTTTGTAATTTCCACCCTATACATGGGCAAAATGCAAAAAGAGAGCAACATGATTTCGATAACATTTAATGTAAAGGCTAAATAATCAAATGCAAATTTTGCCCAGACATGATCACCCGAGAGTCCCTGTGCAGGGTGCAGGTATCCCTTTCAATTTAAATGATTTCAGGAGCGTTCAATGTGGGAGCAGGTTCGCACACCAAAAGAGACAGTAGGTCAGGCACAAGGAGTCATGTTGTTACTTTTTTTGACCAGCAGATGGCAGCGGAAGAAACGCATAGAAAACATATTGCCCTCAATGTGCATGTTGCCCATGTTCAGGTTGGAAATTACAAAAGAAAACATCACATAAGACAAGTCTCATTTGCATTTTTAAAAAGAAGAATTCATGGAGAATGAAGAAAAAAATAAAATAAAAATCTGTGGACAATCCCACAAGGGGTTCTGGAGCTCTGAAAATGACACCCAAAATGATTTGTCATACTTGTTGAGGGTCCTTCTGGTCAAACACTAATGGGGTTTTCCTTTCTATTTATAGATTTTTATGAGAGTGTTCCTACTTGTCTCTACAAGGGGAAAAAATCAAGAGGCTATGTTGGGCACAAATATGTCTTCTGAAGGCCTAAACAGAGCACAGCAAAAAACTCCAGTACAATTTGTATCATCTTTGAGGGAATGCCATGACGATGCAGGATCATACAGACCAAAACTGACAGTTTTGCAACAAACTATTCCTATCTATATACCAGCATGCCAAATTTGAACTTCCTACATGGTTTAGTTATTGAGCTACGGGCTTGTGAACTTTGACAAAAAAAAAGAGTGTGAACAAAATGGGCACCCCCCTCCCCCAGTAAAATTGGCTGTAACATGGAGAGTATACATCTTACATTCAAATAAATTTACAGTGTTTCTCTAAAGTACCATGGGTACACTTGGTAATATTTTCAGAATTTTTTGAGACCTAAGTGCGCAGGCTCTTGTTGATTTGGCGTGGAATGACCCAGAGGGGAGGGTGAAGGAGAAGGAGAATGACACACAGAGAGAGGGGGGGGGCAGTCCACTAGACAGAAAGTGTGTGTGTGAGAGAGAGAGATAGAGGGAGAGACAGAGAGTGAGAGAGACAGACTGAAAGTGAGACAGCAGAAGAAATACTAGATGGAAAGAGGAAAAAGAGGGAGAGGGAGAGGGAAATTGAGGAAAGGTTCTGCGAAAAACAGAGAAGAAAAGGGACGTGCTGAGGTGAAAATGAAGTAGCCTTTAGTTTATGTTTACGCCGCTTGGTCCCACAAGTCAGCCAAAGTGTGTAAGGGGGGTGCCTGACTGATTGGGTGGTCGAGATTATTCAGCCTCCAAACCCAAAGCATCTCTGGGAGCAGAGACGCAACGGCGGCACAGACATAGACATAAGCTGCGGATTACACCAAACATCCATCAGATAGTACACCGTAATTTAATGTCTCCTCAGATACTGGGGGGAAAAAATCACACAAAGCAGGCAGAGGGGGAGTAGTAGGGGGTAGAGAGGGACTTAGAGGATGGAAAATGAGGGATGGTTTGGTTGGTGGTTGGGAGTCGTTGGGGATATATCTTCCAGTGCCCTGACGTGTTCTACAGTCTATAATTTCCAACAGAGCAGCAAAAGCAGAGAAGAGGAAAAAGGGGGTGGGGGGGTGGGGGGTGCAGAAAGGTTTTTTTTTTTGTTTCGCACCCCCGCCTCGTTTTCTTTGACTAAAGCGTCCGGTTGCCTACCCTCAGAGGCATTCAGCGCGTGGCCACAGTTAATTGCCTGTCAAGAGGTAATAATGGACCATTTCATTTCCTCGTCTGGCACGCAGTTAGGGGACGTTTACATTTAATATGAGTGATTATTAGCTTTATCGGAGGCTCCTATCTGGTACCTCACGCTTTCGGAGCGGCGGTCGGAGGCAGATAGAGAGAGTTGCGTGCGTTCCTGTCCCGCATTTCTTTATCGGGGCAGAATGACCTTCAGGGTCAGCCGAGCTTCGTTTTTTGACTGCGGCGAATCACTACTCAGCGTTGCGGTACCTGCCGTGTGAACGTGTGTGTGTGTGAGTGTGTGTGTGTGTGTGTGTGTGTGTGTGTGGGAGCGCGCATGTGTCATTCTACTGTCCATTCTGCCACATAGCAGCACAGCTGCGTTCAGTAACAGATGAAGTGGACCGATCGTGTCTTTAGACGAGCATGTTGGTGAGAAACAAGACTTTTAAAGTGAATGCTGTGATTTCTGTGGCAATTCTCACATTTTCTTCATTTTTACTTGTCTTTTCTAGAGTTTGGAAAATTCTTGTGACGCCTGCGTGACGTACAGCTGCAGCTGCAACTGCACGCATTGCGCCAGGAGAGGGGCAGGTAAGGCATACTTTTGTTTCCGTCCCAGAAAACATCACTCGCCGCTCTGCTAAATACAACCTTTCGTTGTATTGTGTCAACGAGCGAGTCAGATATCAATGAGGCATGAAATGATCTGGTTGTTGTAGTTGGTTGGGGGTGGGAGAAGAAAAAAAATTGCCGCAAACGGGACGAGAGAATGTGGATGAAATGTAAGCGGTGACACAACATGCATGCTCGTGTGATTTGGCGAATGGATTGAACATATTATTGTAAGTTGAAGTAGTTATTGTGTTATTTACCTGGCACTGTGGAAGAGGAGTCTGTTGCCAAAGGGTATTAATGCAGATGAAGAGACGCTGCCACTTTAAACTCACATAATTGAGCTGCTTCAAAAAAAAAGGAAAAAAAAAACTCTACCCAACTGGAATACAGAGTACAAAAATTGCGGTCCATCCCAAGGAGGGGGGGGCATTTACTCTCCCCACTGCAGCCCAAACAGGGGAGAGAGGTGTGAGAAGTACAGTACGGATTTGGGTCTGTGGGGCGTTGATGGGAGGGGGGCAGATTTTTTTGTTGGAAAAAAAAAAGATAGCAGACTCCTTTCCCAGTGCATAACCAGCCAGCTCCCAGAGTCCCATCTGCCTTGTCGTCACGCTCACTCGCTCAGTTCAATTCTCATTTCATTCTTTATCGCAGCCCAGCGGAGCCTGCGACAGAGGCATTATCAGCTGTCAGAGGGGAAACCTGCCTGGGAGTGATAGCGGCGCCTGCAAAGGACGGACAGACGAGCGGAGGAGTGGGCGAGCGGACGGACCGAGGGAGGCGAGAAAAGAGGAAAAAAACAGCGGGGAGGACGACAAAAAAGTGGAGCGCAGTGGCCACTCCAAGGTGACAACAGTGGAGGAGGGAGGAGGAGGTGGTTTTGGTGACGTGGCGGCGGTGGTGGTGGTGGTGGTGTTGGTTTCGGCTCCGGCCACCGCATTGAAACGCAAGGAGAAAATACGGAGGGTGGAGTGAGAGGAGGGCGTGTTTGATTAGGGTTTTTTTTTTGGTTTCGTCAGGGTTTTTTTTTTGGTGGGTTTCCGTGATGCTCTCCTCCGCCCTCCAGATCCTGGCATTCGCCCTGGCGCTGCTGGGCTTGTTTGGGGCAACGGTGGCCACCCTGTTGCCCAACTGGAAGGTCAGCGCCGACCAGGGCCCCAACATCATCACGGCCATCACCCAGATGCAGGGCCTGTGGATGGACTGCACCTGGTGGAGCACGGGCGTCTTCAGCTGCACGCTCAAGTACTCGGTGCTGGCGCTGCCCGCCCACGTCCAGACGGCGCGCACCACCATGGTGCTCTCCTGCATGATGTCCACGCTGGGCCTGTGCCTGGCCGCGCTGGGCCTCAAGTGCACGCGCTGGGGCGGCAGCCACCGGGCCAAGGGCCACACGGCCATCGCGGCGGGCGGCTGCTTCGTGGCGGCCGGCGTGCTGTGCCTGGTGCCCGCCTCCTGGTTCACCAACGTGGTCATCACCACCTTCCTGGACGCCCGCGTGCCCGAGAGCAGCAAGTACGAGCCGGGGGGAGCCGTCTACGTGGCGTTTGTGTCGGCCGGCTTTTTCCTGGCGGCGGGGGTGCTCTTCTGCCTGTCCTGCCCCGGGAAGAGGGAGCTGGGCGAGCTGGAGCTAGGCACCTCCTACCCGCTGCGTCCATCCAAGGCCACCCAGCCCAAGCAGCAGCAGCAGCAGCAGCAGCCGCAGCTGCAGCACCCGAGGCTGTCCAGGCAGGCGAGACAGAGCCAGACGGACCCGGAGCAGGTGACCCGCGAACAGCAGACGCAGCCGCCGACGCCCGTCGAGCAATCGTCAAGTGTGCCTCCGCCGCCCCCTCTGCCCGCGCCCAGCAGCCGGGACAAGGCAGACAAGCTGGCCGACAACCAGCACCACGCAGACGAGCCGTCCCCGGCACTGACGCTGCCGCGGACACCGCTGAAGCTGCACACTCCGTCGCACTCGTACGCAACCGCACCGACACCATCACCCCAGGTGATAGACAAGATGTACGAAGCGGACCGGCACTCCTTGCAGGAGAGGGAGCTCCGGCGCTCCTATCCGGAGAGGGAGTCACGGCACTCCTTGCAGGAGCGGGAGCTGCCATACTACTCCCCATCCCGCTCGCGACCTCCTCCACCACCGGACGTCAAGACCCTGTACAGCCTCAACGACTACGTCTAGCTGCCTCTCTGCTGCAGGGACAGCACCTCCTCCGAAAAAAGGGAAGAGCGACATCAACGGAAAGGAAAGGAAACTAAAAAGCATTTGGTTCATGGCTTGTCCTCTTTGTACGAAAGGCAGACATAAATGGTAGAGGTAGAGAGAGAAACTGAGGCAATAGGGGGTAAGTGGAGGAGGAGAAGTGGATAAAAAGGGAGGGAGGGAAGGGAGGAGGAGAAGGGAGGAGGAAGGAGGAGGAGGAGGGTAATGACTTTGACGACGTTATCTTCCTCACTCATCTGTTCCTTCTGCACAGCAAGCAGTGAGGGATGGAGGTGTTGCCATTATCTTCAAGCCCACAGGCTGGGGATCCCGCAAGCCCTCGGTGTTGTGTTGGGAGGCGAGCGCTGCAGCTGTGAGCTTGCTTGCTTGGACAAAGGGGGACAGATCAGGTAGTAGAAGCGACGAAACACCCGACGACAAAAAAAAGCAAAAAAATGCACAAGTACAGCTTGAATGACACGTCGTGAAATCAAAATGGGGGAGAAAAAATTGACGTAGCGGCACGGCTGACATGGAACAGTTTTTACCTCACCAAAGCTTCCGGCATAAGCTAAAACGCAACGAGGAATACGAAAAGAAAAAGCGCACACATTTCCTTATCTTCATTGCTTTGAATAGAAGGGGTGACGACCATTTCAATAGCATATGCAATTATAGCTTTCCCCCCCGCAATGACTTGATTACAGTTATCTCTGTCTGCTTGGCTCAAACGCAGCTCGTAGGATGATTACAATTCAACTAGCGCATGCTGTCTGTCCGCTACTTGCCAATGCCTCGTTGATAAATAAGACACATTTTTACAGCTACAACGCAAAAAAGGCTTATCGCTTTCTAGAATGTTGCTACAAACAGCTGCTGTTAGAGTTTAGAACTAAAATTTAAAGGAGGGATGTATAGATTTTCTCAAGAGGATATATTGGTGTGTGTAATGTGTGCTGATTGTCTCATAGAAAATGCTTTCTGTGTGTGTGTGTCTTTGGTCTGCGTGCGTGTGTGTGTGTGTGTGTGTGTGTGTGTGTGTGTGTGTGTGTGTGTGTGTGTGTGTGTGTGTGTGTGTGTGTGTGTCTTTGTTTGTCCAGACTGTTTTCCAGCAGGTCGTGGTGTGGAGGCAGAAACACAGTGTGTTGGAGCCCATCTGAGATAATGATGCTCTTTGCTTTCCCATTAGGAAGCTTGTCGCTTGGATGCACTCTGCTCATTTATGGTGGGACGAGCACACACACACACACACACACACACAGACACACACACACAGTCACACATGCGCGCACGCGTATGCGCACACACACACACACACACACAGTCACACATGCGCGCACGCGTACGTACGCACACACACATACACACACAGACACGCACACACACACACACACACACACACACACACACACACACACACACAGTCGCACAAGCGTACACACACACACACACGCACACGGCATCCCTCCGTCTTTTTCTAGCCGTGAGGGTAATAGGTTTTTGCACCCCATCATCTTTACAACACATGTCCGCTTGTTGTCATTGCTGCAGGAGACGCTGTGACAGAGCTGATACAAAAAATCAAAAGCAAGCCCTCATTGGCTGTTGCCTTGCTCACATGGTAGTGGGGGGTGGGCCCGGGGATGGGGGAGGTGAACTGGGGAGTGGGCAATGGGGCGCAACGCTTACGCAGAACAGAGGTGACCCCGGCTTCTGCAGCTGCTCTTGACAATACACCCACCTTCCCTTAACACAAATTGGATCTCATTGGCTATAAAAGCAAGCGACACGGAAATACTTTAGGCAAAAGCACAAGCAAATACACCTGTGATACCGAGAGCAATGGCATCATATTATGTACTGTATGGGCAAATTACTTTCTGAAAGCAAGATATGATACTGAATTCCTATTTTATGAAAGACACTATCTGTTACAGGTTTTCATCAGCAATGACTTTAATGCTACGTATGACTCTGTGGATGCAGAATGCGTCTGGTACTACCATATTGCTGCTCTTCTTCTCTGCTAAATGCTGCATGGCTGTACTGTAGTTGTCTTTTGAAATCCAATTGTTCTTTTTTTCTGCTTTTCTTACACTTTCCCGCATATGTGGTGTTGATCGGTTATTCTCCGCATGTCTTCACACGTGCCGGACCTTGCTTTTTTTTTACTTTGTGTACTCTGCGTCCAAATCTTCGCTTGTTCACTAGCGTATACTTCAGTTCATGGTGTACAGTAGCAAACAAAACTTAACTCATAACGAAACTTAATCAAGTACGTACTGAACGTCTCTATGGATACAGTGAACAACTGAACAATTTGGGCGTAGACTAATTATTTGCCATTATGGGACACTGTACAGTAATAATACAACTAATAACAAAAGGGCTTCACCTGGGACACAGGAGCCTTGGAGGTTTCTGAACTGGCTGTTTCCAAAGAGAGGCCAGGTATCAACGGCAATATGGTTAAAGAGATGATATAGCTTGATAAGGGGATGTTTTCAGCCTTGACCAGCTATTCTATATTAGTAAAGATCTACAGATTAATTTTTTGAAGGACCTGTAGTCCTGTTTTAAAGATCCATTGTGTAACATGTAGTTTCTGATTTAGTTTTTTTTTTTTTTCCATGGATAGGTATTTATTACCAATACCATTGCTAAGTATTCCTATTGGCTTGAAAAGTAAAATTTGTTAATACATGAACTGCAGGGTTGCTGGTCCATATTCATGCCTCTTATTCAAATATATTAGCGGGCTGGGAACATAAAGGATATGGCTGTGCCTTTTGTGCTTTTGCCATGACCTGATCTGTTGGGCGTAACGTCTCAGCTTGTTGAAGTCTAAAGGCAACTGTAGCGATTATGTGTACTCTTCACTTGGGGGGGCATGATAGGTTGGTAAGGAGAAAACATACACACTGGACCTTTAAAGGGACATTAATGTCTGAAAGAAATATGAATGTTGGATTTTTTTCACATATTTAAATATTAACTGTCTTGATACAAAACATTGTTTCGTATATTTCTTTTTGGTGAGACTATCAGGAACCTGGTAATCATGAAGTTAGATTACAAGACCATGACACGACCCTTTAATTAATTAAATGATTGTGTGATTCATGAAATTACAGTGAAGCCACAGCCATTTTTTGTAAAAACAACTTTCGGCTTTCGGTGGTGTCTGTAATGTTTGGCCTGAGTTTTTTTTTTCCTCCATCCTGCCTCGAGTGACCTTTATAGCACTGTCCATTTTAGGTGCTGCCCTGCTCTGTCATCGTTTCATAGGCTTTTGCAATTTAGGAAATACACAGCAATTGACCATTTCCATACAGATGGAATAAGCTATCCATCTTCCAAAACCATAATGAATGATATATTACAGTACATGTAGTTATTATCAATAATCAACAGTAGGCTATAAATATTGCAACACAACTCATTTTGAGAGAATGCCAGAAACACTCTCTGAATTCAAATCAACCTATTTATATTTGTGCTTACAATCACATTTTAAACAGTGGAATTAATCGACTGAAAAAGAGAGCAATGACGTTGCTTACTGTACATTAGCTTGTAGTTTAGCTCAGGGGTTGTTGAGGAGCAGTGGGCATCCAAAAAGCACAGTGTGCCACGCTGCCCGGACGTCCCAAAGAGCCGGCCTGAGAATCCGGAACCGGGTGGCCGGTGGTGGCTGTCTTGGGGCGCCTGGGTTAGCCTCTGACGCCAACAGGCCTTCCTGCCTTCCTGCCAAAATGCCACAGCAGTGTTTAACTAATGACGGCACCCTCAAGTGCGGAGAGCAGAACATTGCCTGTGTGTGTGTGTGAGCTTACAGTATACCACGTCACCTCATTAAAGCAAAAAGGCCTGTGCTCAACAAAAAAACGCATGTGTCTCTTTTTATGTCTGTGGAGTTTGTCACTCATCCAGGTCATGGTGATCCGAGGAGCTCTAGGCTGCAAGCACCTGCCCCTCTGTTTGGAGCTTAAAGGCGCACTGTGTAGAATGGTGGCCAGGGTAGGTATTGCAACTATGCTGCTCATTGAAACTGTGCTGTCTACTGCCAGATTTGATATTTTCAAAGTAATAAAACAATTTACAAAGTAATAAACTAACATTGATTAGTATGACCAAAGTACAGTAAATTGTTCAGCTAAAAAAATGTGAAATTCAAAATGGTGGATCATGGAGAAGATCCCCCTTTTCATGTATGAAAAATGCCATTTTCCCTGTCATAACGAATACTCAGAATGTCATGGTCATGGTAAGTATTCATGAAAAAGGTAACATTTGTAAATGGGCAGCATGAATTCTGGAAATAAACTACTAAAAATATTACACAGTGCACCTTTAAAGGTCCCAACAGAGGTCCACTTGCTTATGACATACAGCTCCTCTCTTATTCACATCCAACATCTTTTCATATTCTTTACCAACTGGTTGATATTACAGTTTATATTATAGTTCAAAGTCAAGTCCTATTTTGCATAAAAATGAAAATTGAAAATTCATATGCATTCATATCAGGGTTATGTTTGTGTATTCTCTTTAAAATTGTATATTTTTTAGATACAGTATAGGACCTAGACTTGTTGTGGAGGTTGTCATAGATTGTGGCTGTTTTCTTTCCTCTGCAACCACAAAGCTCAGGGGGTTGAACGAAAAGCTACACACTGCCACGCTCACATCAAAGAGAATTTGCTGACTGAAGTCTGACAGAAATTAACCTCATTCATTGTATTCCTTTAGTGAAGTCGCGACGTTAGCTGTGCATATACGTGACTTGAATGCTAACGCCACGGGGTATTAACACAGGGAGTGGGCTATTACGAGGTGTCTCAATTCAGTGGCTGGATGTGCCTGGAGTCAAGCTTGTTCAAAGGGGGTCGTGGGGGGGGATCTGCATGCCCCTTCTGTGGGGCTCGCCCGAGCATCTAATAAGCTCCATTTACACAGCTGAACGCTCTATCACACACCAGAGCGACAAGCACTCCAGAAGCCAGGGCTATTGAATGATGCAGCACATGCATGGGTACTTTTGCTCAGGTTGAGTTGAGACAAAAAAACATTTAATTAGGACACTGTGATGAGATTGTCTATCAAAAAGCAAAGCCAGGTTAAGAGCTGTTTGACCTCACACATCAAAATAGTTAGATAAAACTGATGGTCAAATAATGGTCAACACTTTGGTAGATGGTCATTCATTATCATCATAATATGTCGATTCCAATCAAAATAACTCACTATTAACTGATATGCTGATAGTTCCAGACAGTCAATCAATGCATATTCAGGGCATTGTTTAGCCCTCTTCGCCCTAAGATGACTGCTGTACATTCTTGAATCTGCATACATGCAGTTGAGCTCATATTTTGGAGGTCTACTCTAGTGTTCATTTTTTTGTCTCCATGGAACAGAAAAATAAATGAACTCAAGCAGTTTAAAAGGGGTCACCTCGTTTAGCTCTCAGTTTCAAGGGAGATTGTGTGTATTTTTAGAGTTGTCATGAATGGAAATGGCGTTTGCCTGCGAGCAATAGCAGCTTAAAAGTCACCCAGTTAGATTATTGCATGGTGATCATGATTCAAAACGAAGATTAATGATTGGTGAATTTCTTCCACTTATGACAAAGTGGTACCGTAAATGTTAGATGTAGAGGGTTTGGATTAGAATTTTTACTCATCTTTCAAAGGACACAAACACGGTGGTCATTCATTACAATGACTTGAAGAAATTTCTCATTGGCTATACCGGTACAAACAAAGAGGTAAATCCATTGTGCATTAAACTTGCTAAAATGCTTACGCAAATGTTGAGATCCCACTCACTTTTGGCATCTCTACAGCAACACATCATAAAAGAAAAGAAAATTACAAGTAGCCTGATGATCTCTTATGTCGATTGCATTAAAAAAAAATATACTACTCTGTTGCAAAGACTTTTAAAGGAGTTTACCTGAATATCATGGTGATCAAAGATAACATTTATTGGCCCTACCATGGCCTAAGGGCACTAGGCCACAACGCCAGCGACCGATTCCGTCCCGTGTCCTTTGCCGACCCTTCCCCGTCTCTCTGCCACCCGATTCCAGTCCATATCTTCACTGCCCTGTCACACAAATAAAGGCAATAAAGCCCAAAAAAGACATAAAAAAAACATAACATTTATTTATGCAAGCTTCACTCCACACTGATACAGCATATTCTGCATGAGCTTTGGTGACAACATTTTGGTGATCTGCTTTTTGGGAGTTTCTCACAACATGGAGCATGAATCCTGACAGGAACACTTCAAGAGGTGAGTCTTGTGAGTATGTATGTGTGTGTGTTCAATAAATGATCTTTATAGTAGCTTGCTTTTCTTTTTTGTGTGCAGGGACCCTTTATGGAAATAGAGTGTAGGTTACTAATTTGAGTTATTGTTGATTAAGAAAATGGGATTTTGGAAATGGACATTGTTGGCTGGTCCCATTCAGTCAGCCATTTTCTGTGAGCATTGGAGAGAATCAAACATCTAAATATATAATTGTATAAAAATATCACTCATACAAACTCTCGTCTGAAATTGTGATCGAAAGACAGAGAGAGGCTCATCGTTTACACAAAGCTGAGCTGCTGTACCAGTTCGAATTCATAAAGAAAAACAGAAATCAGAAACAGAAAGTGTTGTTAGCGGTGTGACAAAAGGCAGCAAAGAGCTTAAAGGGCTCGAATGGGAAAAGGTACAAAACAGACTGAAAGGAAACTGGATGTGGAGACAGCCAACAGGAAACCTAAATGAGTTGGAAAAAGGAGGTCATGACAGGAAAGGCTTTAGAGGTGAGCAGCTGAGGCGAATAGCAAAGGAATAAAGACAGAAGAGAATAAAGACTGCAAGAAAAGCAAAGATTAGGACAGCATAAGAACAAGAAAAAGGCAGAAAAAGAGAAAAGCCAAACAATAAAAGACAGGTGTAACTTAGCATATATAGAGATGGTCGGTAACACTTTATTTTAGGGATACATCTATTAGCACTAATACATACAATGCTCCTATATGAGTAACTTGTAAGGCATGTACAAAGCAAAATCAAACATTTGTTTGGCATGTATTCGCAAATGTCTTGTTCATGCACAATAAGGGATTTATTACCAATTTAACCTTAGTAAGGACCTAATAGGCCTTAGCATTTGCTTAGTACATGCCTTACAAGTTACTTATGCAGGCATTAACATTGTATGTATTAGTGCTAATAGATGTGTCCCTAAAATAAAGTGTTACCAGATGGTCTAAGAAATAAAATCAACATGTGCAGTAAGTTCAGTACCAAAGACTTGAAGCAGAATGATGCTGTTCTACAGTCAAGCCGTTCCAACCTAGCCTGGTTCTCACCGACGGTGCGTGTGTGTACACAAACTACTGCTCCAACAGGGGGCTCCGGAGCTACACACACACACACCGTCTGTGAGAATTAAGGCTAATTCCAACCCAGTTTTAGACAAAAAAAGAATGTTGAAGCAGGAAGAGAGGGAAAGAGATGAAAACAGAGGCAGGTGTAAATAACAAAGATAAATAATAAATAAACATATACATTCAATGTCACTGTTTTCTGCCTGAAAACGGTAGTCATACATACGGTAAGCCTTCCTGGGGTCCGTATCCCGAAAGCGTCTTTGCTAACGACGGTAGCAACGTCCTTCGTAAGAGCGACTCAACTCTCTCTCAACAGCGACGCTCACCACTAAATCCAAGGGAATGGTAAGACGGTCTTAAGACGGTTAGCAACGACAAGAATCGAGAAACGGACCCCTGCTTTGCTTCAAAGCGTAACTTGTCCGATGTTGTGGCGAAGACGTTAATTCATGGCTGCAAGGCAAATGGCAATGATGTGGGTGGATCCAGCCAACAGGTATATGATGAGCAGAGGTGTGTGAGGTAAGTAGACGTGGACTACTCTTACAGTGCATCTACCTCATTAGGTACAGGGGAATAACTGGTGTATAAACTATAGAAGTCCGACAGGCAAACAAAGATGCGTCCAAAAGCACAAATATGAGAAGAGAGTGACGTGAAAAATCGCGGCAAAGACCGTGTTTTGGACGATTTTAAGAATGCGTTTCAGACGGACAGATGGACCAACGGACGGACATAGCCTACCTTCTTACAGAGATGCTGGGACGCATCTAAAAAGATCATGAACTGGTATTGTAATTACATCAGTAAGAGTACTTCTAGTTCTACTTTATACAACTCTGATGTCGAGTCCCCCACGGCATCAACAACCATGGCCCACCACCACCACCGTCGACCAAGACGTTAGCCATGCTGACTAGCGTACGTATTGCTACTAGATCAGGCTGTCCACACTGGAACGGTGAGTGAAATTTGTTGAGAAGACCCTCAGTCAGGACACTCTCTTACCCGCCTCATCTTGTGTGCAACGCAAGTGTGATTGAGAGACGACCTGGAGATAGCCAGAGGAGCAATCGCCAGCCATGTGGAGCTAGCCCTATTTCCAGGAAAGCCACATACACCGTTTGTGTTAATGGAAGACGAGATTTTCAACGTGGGGCTGGATGAGCATGAGATGTCAGATGGTGACAAACAGGGATCTACCACCAGCCAGCCGGCCAGATGCTGGTGAAAATTCAGTTTGGCTGGTAGAAAGAACAAGTCCGACAGGCGGACAAAGATTGTGCCGCCTTGTGGACACAGGAGGGAATAACAATTGAAAGAAAGCGTTTCAGACGGACAGACAGACCGACAGACGGACGGACGGACATACCCTCTAATAGAGATGCTAGGACGCATCTAAGAACTCATTAGCCACTTTGACCCATTAGCGAGTATGTGTTTGGCTATTAAGGCTAGCATCTACAAATGTACTTGCCATTTTGGCTGGTGATCAAAACAAGTTAATTTAGCACCCTGGTGACAACACAGGCTGCCCAATCCATCTCTCTGGTCTCAGGTGGAGGACAACAAGAGGAAAGAAATCCTTCTGGTCACACAGTACAGAGGGTGGACATGCAGTGGGACTCCCCTGAAGAAACTCAAAAGATCCATCACGCGTTTCTCTGGGTTCTTTTTGCCCCAAAGTCCATCTTTCACTCTTCCCAGACTCCATCACAGAGTTGATGTCTTTGTGTTTCTTCTCCTGAGCTGGTTTACGCAGATATTTTGGAACACTGGGAGAGGTCTGCCAAGGTCTCCAATCTTCTCAATCCCTCCTCAATGTTGTTGGTCACCCACTCAGTGCCATCCCTCAGCCACGTTCCCCCAGAAGTATAGCCACTTCTCTTTCAGTCAACTGATCCAGTGCTACTGACCACAGGACACCACAGTTCGCGTCATGTCATCAATGTCAGCAGACATACCAGGCAAAGTGCAAGTCCGAGGTAGAGTCTATGGATCCCCCGTCAATCTGTTCTCAACAACTGTTCTCATTCTGGTGATGACGAATACACTGCACATGACTCTCATGGCTCAGTGTCACCTGTGGCTCATGTTATTCAACATGCCAGCTACTGAAAAGCAAGCAAAGGTGTACCTTATGCTAACCAGCTGTTAGACAGTCAAGGCAAAACCCCTGTCAGATTTCTGGCATCAGAATGCTTCTCTCCAGTCGTAACAAGACAACTTTCAGGATCCGCACTCCATGTGTTGTGTTGGACTCCCTGTGTTTCTTGCCTATGTTTACGGCCCCTATACTGTGTTGCTGTCCATGTGCGTTTGTTTTTACGTTTTTGTCCTGTCACTGTGCCCTTGTGTTTACCTGTCATGTTCTGATCATGCCCCTCATTTGTGCCTCACCTGTACCTCGTTACCTGTTCCGAGTTTTGATTGTTTTCTGTGTCTAGTTAGTTTTCTGTCCCAGGTGTCTTGCATTCTGATTACTTTTGTTTGTCTGTCATTTTTGTGTGTCTGTTTCTGTTGATTGGTTTCACCTGTGTTCTAGTTGCCTTTGTCTGTTACCTTGCTTTGTTCCCATTTCCTCGTTATCACATCTCGTTACCCTGTTTGGCTTGCCATCGAGTGCCTGTTCTGATTTGTTACTCTCTGTCTCTCATTTGTCATTGCCATCACCTGTTCACGTTACCTACCTAGTTAGTCTGCCAGACCTTTGTCCCATGTTCTTTTTCAGCTTGTTGCCTTGTTGTGTTTCCACCTGCACCCTATTGTCTCCTGCCTTATCCCGTGTCATTTTGTAATCAGCCCCTGTGTATTTAAGCCCTTTGTTTCCCATTGTCCTGTGCTGTGTCATTGCCACAAGTTGCCATTTTGAGTCGTGTCAATATTGCAGAATCCTTGTCCTAGTCTTAAGTAGTTTGTTCTGTTTTTTTTTTAATCCCTCATGATCTTTTTATTTTGGATATTCTAAACATTCTCTGTTTGTAGTGTTGGTCTTTGTGTGAATTAAATTCTCTGGAACTTAAACCTTGTGTCTGTGCTGCATCTGGGCTCCAACCTCAAACTTGTAACAGAATGACTCAGACAAAACAGAGCCCAGCAGCATTCCTGCCAAGGCAGCAGAATTGCTACCAGACTCGTTTGGAACAAGTGATCCCACTTCTGACACCATGTAGAAGTATCAAGGAATTCGCGTAGTATAGTACACAGAATGAAGTTTATTCACACAAACTTGTACGTATAACTTACTTGTAGTGATCTCAATAATAACTGTCCAATTACCCAGAGAACCCCTGCAGCATCTTGCACATCATTTTGCCAAGGCAACAATCCATATACATTCTACACCCTCCAACCTTGAAGACCCAAACCCCAAGCCCCCCTCCAGCGCATGTGACAGTGGATCAGTGGAGCTGGTCGGACTCTGCGGATGTCTTTGCCGACCTGGAAGAGCCTGTTTCTGCTGCCATGCCGAGGTCCCGCTCAACAGTCTGCTCCGATCCTGTCTGCCAGTCGGCCCAGCCCAATGCTGCATCTGGACTTCAACCTCAAACTTGTGACAGACAAGAGGTGTGTGCTTCCCCAGGATTGCATCAGCCTTTAGCCAATGTCACCCGCATCAGTCTTGGATAAAAACCACCACCACCTGGACTGCTGGGCTCAGCCACGAACTGGAATAAGAAGCCACAGTCTTCCTAGCCGTTAGCTTCAACCAAGGAGTTCTGCCAATTTCGAGAGACGCTGTAGTCCTCCTTCAAGAATTGCAAAGAAAAAAGCAAAATTGTGGTAGTAGTAAACTAGACGAACCCACTTAGCAGCAGAAAATATTTCTCGTAAGTTGATCTAGTACTGTACCATTGGGGAAGACAATAGGATGGCAAACCCATCCTCCAATCACCATGAGAGGTTGTTTCTCCTAGCCTAGTAAACTTGTGACTGGTCTAGCCTTGATCCCTAGCTGTGAACTGCCAAATTGCCCTGAATCTGGCAAACCAATCACAGCACAGACATTTGTTTTTGAATCAAAGCGGCCAGGGTTTTGAGGGAGTGGCGACGAAGCCCGCGACCAGAGAATCGTATATGAGAGAGAGATAAATCAGGCGGGTTCTTTTCCGGTATCCATGTGTTGTCGGGTGAACGCCCCTATAGGAGACCTTCGATTAGGAGACCTTCGGATTCTTGAGGTTGAGAATAAATGGAGTATCTTTAGCGCTGTAGATGGCCGTAGAGCACGTCTTGTGCAAACACCACAAAAAGAGAATAAGAAGGAGGGACAACGCCCCCTTAGGTGACCGAATTTTGAGCACACTCCTTTGCATTGGATGGGCGGGTTTTAACATATATTTTTCTCTGATAAGATTTTTGCCATGACGCTGGGAACATGGAGGTA
Organism: Engraulis encrasicolus; assembly: GCF_034702125.1. Lineage (NCBI taxonomy): Eukaryota > Metazoa > Chordata > Actinopteri > Clupeiformes > Engraulidae > Engraulis > Engraulis encrasicolus. The sequence continues at coordinate 17,512,980 of NC_085874.1, read as the reverse complement.
GTATAAGAACTGGAGAGAGTGAACAAGTCCCGCCCCCGTGGGAATGGGAAATGCTAGGCTAGTGAACTCAGCCAAAATTGAACTAAATTTTCAGCTTCTAAAATGGAGTTTTATGGAGCTCATTTCCGATACCAGTATACTCAGCCACGTTACTGACTGAGGTAAGGTTGACTAGAAAGCTATATGGAAGATGGCAATAGGATGCATGGAGATATTGTTAAGGTGCCAAACCACAGACCTACATAGGTATGTATGCCCAACACTAAACTTGTGCACCCACCAATCGTCAAGCGCAAAGTGGTATCTGAAATGAGCGAATTTATGAAAATGGCGTCGAGAGAGTGCCTTGCTAATCGGCGAAGCTAACCAACCAAATACTGACCCCCTGGCTGGTAAAGCACAACAACGTGAAAGATGGCGCTGATTGGTCAGAGCGTTGGCCTATAGGCAAAGGTACGGTTTGAAAGACAACGGATTGTTCTTATCAACAATCTTCTAATACTTGCGTAACAGTGTAACAATATGTAATACCATGTAATACCACTTAGGCCTACACACAAATAGGCCTACATCATGTAAGTAGGCCTACACAATTGGTACATGGTGTTACACTGGTATCACATGGTATTAAACATTGTTACACTGGTTATTACACTGTACCTAATTTGGTAGATCCACGGTAATAATGACCCATTAAAATAGTGTTACCATTTGCACCATTTTTTGCCTTGTTTTCACAATAGTCGTTTGGTTTTAAGCCTATGCACGTCACTGATCTCTATGGTAGAATGCCCTAATGTGGGACAGTTTTTGTCACTTCAACTTTGGTGGTGTATTAAAATGTAATGACAACATCTCAATACAAACAAATGACACCCTTTTAATCCTCTAGTTATGCTCTAATCAACTAAAAAGATTAAAAACATGTTAAGTGTTTCTAATTCGAATAATTTGAGTATTAAATGCAAGTTGGTCAAAAAACGTGGCTATCCCTAAAGTGGTAGCCTGATAAACCAGCCTAAATGTGAGACCGGAGTAATTTAGTCTGTTTAGACGATTTAGACGATTGCTGATGAGAACAACCTGTTGTTTTTTCAAACCGTGCCGGCACTCTGACCAATCGGCGATCTTTGCCGTTGATGTGCTTTCCCAACGGTGTTGCAAGCTTCGTCGTCACTCCCTCAAACCCCGCCCGCTTTGATTCAAAACAAATCTCTGCGTTGTAATTGGTTTTGCCAGACTCAGGGCACAGTGTTCAAAACGTTCTCAGATCCATGGCCAGACCCACTCGCAGCTGAAAAATTTCAGCGCCCAGCGGGTGGTGCTGGTTTACCAGGCTACTAAAGTGGGACACTCGGGACAGTGTATATTAAAAGGTCTCTAAAACATGTTTGTATAAAACATTAGTCCAAAACGTTATCTGCCACGCTTAAAGACATATCAGCTACAGGATTGTACAGGAATATGTTAAGTCCTGCTTGGCATTGCTGCCTGTCGCACCTCCTCTGGTGCCCATGGGTCAGCTGCAGGGTCATCAGTCAGGAACCACTGCTCATCAACGTTTCGCTCCTTTAATCCAGAAACGTCGCATGGCGTATGGTTGACAACCCCATGAAGCCTCGGCATCTGACCTCCACTGAGTAGATGATAGTCTTCCAGCCCGCCTCCCGGCACTCAGCAGCCAGCTCAGATTACTTGGCCTTCTTTCGCTCAAAGGCAGCCTCAATCCCTTCCTCCATTGGCACAGTGAGCTCTGTGAGGGCTACCGCTCTAGCATTTACAGACCACGCCACTATGTCTGGACGCAGGGATGTGGTGGTAATCTCTGTGGGAAACTGAAGCTTCTTGCCCAGGTCAACCTTCATGCTCCACTCCTGGCCAGGAGAGAAGGGCCTTGCGGTTTCTCTTTGCCTGATGCTTCTGATCCCTCCTTCCTTGACAAAGATGGTGGTGTAGCGAAGGAGAGTAGAAGAGTAGAGTTGCCCAGCTGGGACTCGAACCCAGACCTTCTGGAGTAGTAAACTGGGGCTCTGACCGCTACACCAAAGAGCCAGGCTCGTTGGCATGTTAGTCAGAACACACCCGCAACCCTAGTGATGGCTCTGCCTGCGATGGTGTTCTGCTTCCCTGTCTGCACTCCTCCAGTACTTTGGCTAGCTTTCTCAAGACCTGGTCACGGCGCAATCTATAACGGCCCTGAGAGAGGGCGACTTTGCAGCCTGACAAGATGTGCTGGAGGCTTACGTTTGGTGCATTGCAGAGTGCACAACCTTCCTCATTTCCAAACCACTGGTGGACTTTCCGGGGACAGGGAAGTGTGTCGTAGGTTGAGCGAATAAGGAAGCTGAGTCTTGCCTGTGGGATCTTCCACACGCCTGACCAACTGATGTTCCTGTTTGAGATTCCCTCCCAAGTTGTCCAGCTTCCTTGCCGTCCCTGAGACACAGACTTGCTCTTATAGCTGTCTTCCTCCATCCTCGTCACCTCTTCCACCACCATCTCCTTTCTTTCCTTGCGGTGGGCCTTGTACCAGAAGCGTGGTGCTTCTCCCCATCCTAGGCCTGCTCTTCCTACTTGCACTCTGCCCATCTCCTTGTGCTGCAGCCTGCTCACAGCTTGGTCGACCGTGGTCTGGGATTTCCACTTGCACATTACACATTTAGAGCATTTTTTATTAATTATTTTTACTGTCTTTTATTGGTAAATATGACTGAGACTGTTTGAACCCATTGCACACAATTTGTTGCTTCAACATGGCTGCTCTTTTTGAGGAAAGAACTTCCGGTTTTTGGACCCAATTGTTGTTCTGATAGCTATGCTCTAATAGATTAGTCCAGAAAGACTGAAATACAACTTTGATATAGATTTAAATATCCATTGTTTTTTTGTGGACATGGTGTTTGACTTCATAGTAATTGTTTGACTTTAATTAAATTACTACTTTTACAACTGTCCCACATTAGGCAAATCTTGTGTCCCACTTTAGGGCCGCACATCTTTAAGTGGGACACACTAATAATATGGTTTAAAAGAAAATATTTCATTTATTTCATATACACCACACATTATTTTCTGATGAACATATACCTACCCAACATATTTAGGCCTATCAAAAAATTGACAATGTTGTTTTGATTGGAATAGATTTATACCCTAAATGCAGATTTGGCCAAATGCTATGTGATTTGCCAATTGAGGGACTTCGCCCAGGATCCTTCTTCTTTGATTGTAGCCCATCCCTGGAGCATTAGACTACTATACTAAATCATGATATTCTGATAACAGGAGGCTTTGATTTGGTTTTGTTTTGTAGCTATGAATTGTGTTATGTAGTTATGAATGTAGTTTTGTTAACATTTACCAACTTGGGGCAAAGCTACACCCCTTAAGGTGTCCCACATTAGGCATCGTTCCACTTTAGGGCATTCTAATAGATGGCCCATGACCATGACGCCACTCTACCCTACTACGTATTAGCCCGAATATAAGACGATCCTGAATATAAGACGGCCCCCCATTTTCAGGTTCATGTTTTGGGGAAAAAAGTTTTTTTGAAGACTATATTTTGTTTCACATTGTTAACTTCATTCAAAATGCAGTTTTTAATTTGTTGGAAAATCTGAGGCTTTTTAGAACAAATTTCACAATGTAGTTTGCATGAAATTTTCATGATAAAAGACCACAGATGGCTACTCATACCCTTTTCCTTTCTTTGGTCACTTTACCTATCAAGCGCCAGTAGGTTACAGCCGCCTGGACGCGCCTGTTCTAAGTGCGACGCAACATAGCTAGCCAGGCAGTCCAGTAGGCTAGAGATAGGCTACCTATTGTGCAATGCGCAGATTTTGCAAAAAATATAACCAGCAGCCGTCTCGCCAAATCGCCGTTCATTTTATGCATCCAAAGTTTTCCGTTGGACTGTAGAAACAGAACGTGAACAAAAGCAGATTGACGCATGGCATTTGAAACCCATGCGCTGCCAGCACCACGTTGACATTAGAAGTTCGATTGGTATTCATTTCGTAAGGGTAAAACTCTTAGTGATTTTATATGAACAGGACAAGCTCTTGCCCTAACCACTAGGTGCATTCGACATGTGTCAACGCATGCATGCGCATTTAGACAGCAATGCACCCTGGATGGAAAATGCTGCATGACGGTTAGATTTCCTGTCAAACTTCGAAATTTCGTCGACGTTGCGTTGACGAGGTGACATGTCACATGGTGTAAAACTATCGCGGGATGAATGCGGCTGCAGTCAGATCTTGCAACCTCTGCAGTTGCTTATCCCCTTCAACGCTCGTCGGCGGACTGCGTCCGAGGTCACGCGCCCATGAACTGGTTGGTCAACAACTCACTCACGTGTGTAGGTTATATGGGTCTTGTCTCACACCTCTACACAAGTTTGCGCAGGTCCCCACTTCAGCTCCTCCTCACTGCCTGTCCCCCCCACTCCTCACACGTGGTGTGTTAGTAGAGCAAACCGGTGCGAGCTCATCGTCTCGTTCATATTTGTGGCCGACTTTAAATGCGCTGTATTTAATAACACCCACATTGTGACAACAAGTTCTCGCTCACGTGCTTCCGTCAACATTGGTCGACAGCAACAAAGTCGTATGGGCTTATTATTCTGTGTTGTTGCATCGTTGTGAGGCATATCGTCAAATAGGCACCGCTCTCTCGCGTACACAGCATTGATTGGCTGATGACAGCATCCAAAACTTAGCCTACAGGTTGTTCTTCATATCACCCTTCATTTCTTTAGTTTCAAGTGGTGTTGTCGGGTGACCAGAGAGAACAACTAAAGCTTTCCTGATGAGACTGTAAAACCGAACACAAATAAAAGCAGAGCAACGAGCCGCGAGTGACTGTTGTGTTTTTCCCCTTGCACTGTGGGCCGCATCGCGTTGACATTAAGTGCGTTCGATTTCGCATCAACGCATGCATGCGCATGAAGACAGCAATGCACCCTGGATCAAAATGCTGCATGACGGTTAGATTTCCTGTCAAACTTCGAAATTTCGTCGACGTTGCGTTGACGAGGTGACATGTCACATGGTGTCAAATTATCGCGGGATGCTTGCGACTGCAGTCAGATCTTGCAACCTCTGCAGTTGCTTATCCCCTTCAACGCTCGTCGGCGGACTGCGTCCGAGGTCACGCGCCCATGAACTGGTTGGTCAACAACTCACTCACGTGTGTATATGGGTCTTGTCTCACACCTCTACACAAGTTTGCGCAGGTCCCCACTTCAGCTCCTCCTCACTGCCTGTCCCCCCCACTCCTCACACGTGGTGTGTTAGTAGAGCAAACCGGTGCGAGCTCATCGTCTCGTTCATATTTGTGGCCGACTTTAAATGCGCTGTATTTAATAACACCCACATTGTGACAACAAGTTCTCGCTCACGTGCTTCCGTCAACATTGGTCGACAGCAACAAAGTCGTATGGGCTTATTATTCTGTGTTGTTGCATCGTTGTGAGGCATATCGTCAAATAGGCACCGCTCTCTCGCGTACACAGCATTGATTGGCTGATGACAGCATCCAAAACTTAGCCTACAGGTTGTTCTTCATATCACCCTTCATTTCTTTAGTTTCAAGTGGTGTTGTCGGGTGACCAGAGAGAACAACTAAAGCTTTCCTGATGAGACTGTAAAACCGAACACAAATAAAAGCAGAGCAACGAGCCGCGAGTGACTGTTGTGTTTTTCCCCTTGCACTGTGGGCCGCATCGCGTTGACATTAAGTGCGTTCGATTTCGCATCAACGCATGCATGCGCATGAAGACAGCAATGCACCCTGGATCAAAATGCTGCATGACGGTTAGATTTCCTGTCAAACTTCGAAATTTCGTCGACGTTGCGTTGACGAGGTGACATGTCACATGGTGTCAAATTATCGCGGGATGCTTGCGACTGCAGTCAGATCTTGCAACCTCTGCAGTTGCTTATCCCCTTCAACGCTCGTCGGCGGACTGCGTCCGAGGTCACGCGCCCATGAACTGGTTGGTCAACAACTCACTCACGTGTGTATATGGGTCTTGTCTCACACCTCTACACAAGTTTGCGCAGGTCCCCACTTCAGCTCCTCCTCATTGCCTGTCCCCCCACTCCTCACACGTGGTGTGTTAGTAGAGCAAACTGGTGCGAGCTCATCGTCTCGTTCATATTTGTGGCCGACTTTAGATGCGCTGTATTTAATAACACCCACATCGTGACAACAAGTTCTCGCTGACGTGCCTTTTGCAACATCGACGCTCGCAACAAAGTCGTATGCGCCTACTGACAGTTGATAGACGTGAGGTGCAACAGTCATCACGAAACAATCATCTGCAAATTTGATCTGGACAAAACAATCTCTTAACCTATCCATCATTGAGTTTTGTGGCATTGTTGTGAAGCATAATGGCCGCATTCAGGTTAAGTAAAAAAAAAAAAGACGCTATTTAGTCTAGCGCGCGGAAATAAGACGACCCCCCTTTTTAGAGTAGGGGGAGACCGGGGCTAGTAGGCACAGGGGCAAGTTGGCACACCCTCATTTTCTGGGCCATTACAGTTCCAATCTTCAAAATTCCAACTCTAACATGATGTCCATCTTGAATAGAGATAATCCAACTAATTCAGAGTGATCAAGGTTATAAAATCTTACAGTGATTGAAAATTCTTTATTTTGTGATGTCCAAGCTAAGAATCGGCACCTTCCACTAAATTAGTTCTAGAAAGCAAATAGTAAGGAATAGAAACATATATTCTGTGTGATATACAGGGGATCTAGGTATACTTTGATATTAAAAATTGGAATTCTGTGATGTCATGTGTTAACAGCAGAACATGATTTCAGTCAAGAGTGCTGTCCTGTTGTGTATGGGGTAAGTTGGCACAAGTGCTTCCATTGCCAACTAGCCCCATGGCCATAAGAATGTATTGGATGTATTGTGGAAAATTCTTATTCTACTACTATCTACCAATAATATGGGTATGATTGCAATATATACAGTATAATTAATGTACTTAAGTACTGTGTAGGCCTACATGCCTAAATATAAGTTATAGTCAGTATTGTAGCAGCAATTGTAGCCACAATGGAGAGCAATCGTAGTAATTATGTTTCTCTCCTTCATAAAGCAGTCAATATTGTTTTATTTTACTAAACAGTAACTCATGATATTTCAAATATTCAGTATTCAGTAACAATTGAGCAGTTTTCATGTTCTTTGACAAAATGTAATGCAATTTAAATGTGTGTCAACTAGCCCCAATTACATGTGCCAACTTGCCCCGGCCCATTCTTTAATCTCATATAGATGGAAACAATGAATTATCAACCAAAGGTGCATGTGTCTAATATTCAGCTGAGATGTAATCCTTTTAGAATATCTTTGTTGGGGAGTTTTAAAGCAATGTATGCAAAAGATATGACACTCGAACTGAAAAGTGTGCCGGTGCCAACCGGTCTCCCTACTATTTTTATGACAAGAACCTCGTCTTATATTCGGGCCAATACGGTATTTATGCCAGGGGGTTGTGGTAACGATCAACCACCACAAGAGGGTGCGACGCCGCAAGCTCTTTCGACAAGTCACGCGCAGCGTGTCAACAACTAGTGAACTACAACAACAGGACAGATAGCGATTTTACAAAATGAGTGTAGCGCCTGAAAGTGATGTCTTGGGAAATTCAACAAACCCAGCTTTAAACAATGCGGAAATTACAAGGCCCTGGTATAGAAGAAAACATAGCATTTTTCTACCAGAAATCAACAAGACCAATCTTCAGTATTTCGGCAGTAAATATGAAATTGCTAATGAGATTGTCAGAACTAAAAAACAAGGCTCCTTTGTCATTCACCCCCAGAGTTTGTTCAGGTAAGTTGTTTTAGGAAATGGAAATTAGGCAAGTAAAAGGAGGGCAGAACCTAATTTAGCCTGTTATTTTGACCACGGCAGAGGTCTTTATGTGAAGTAGTTAGCACAGAGTTTACGCTGAGGTAGTTAGCTCATCATAGGAGTTGATAGCTAGCTTGCTAACTAGCCTGCATCAGATCTATGCATCATACCCGCCCATTAACAAAATAACTAACATGCAGCCAAATAGGCGTAGGTTATAATATGAAGGGTACATTTAATAAACACAACATAATAATTTAGTTCGTTCTGAAGTGAAGTGTGGGTCTGTGGGAAAGTGGCAATGAGGGTGGGTGTAGCCTACCTCACCCGGTACTGTAGGCGGGCTAGTGCGAGGTTACCTCCCATCCATTGGTCCGACAGCCCAGTAGTCCGACAAGATATGTTTAACTACGGTATGCCCAAACCTAAAAAACAATGCCTAACCTTAACCGCCATTAAAGTCACGTTGTGTCAGTATACAGTTATTACAGTTATTTTAGCGTCATAAGATTGTAAACATTCACTTTTAAGTTTACTGAAGAAAGAACTAAGTTATGCCCAAACCAGGGCTGTCCCACAGATACTCTAGGAAGACTTCTTAAGGGCTGTGGCTGTCCGACCGATGTGCCGACCCCCTGGTGCGATCCCTGGTTATCTTTTGAATGATTGACAGTAACCTGTTGAGGTAGAGCTTACCCTTGATGATCCTAATGATCTTGAACCATTTTTTTACAGGGCATACTGGTTGTGGATAATGATCGTGGTAACGGGTATCAATATGTTGGTCGTTCCCTTGGATGTCAGTTTCTTTGGGCCTGGTACATGGCACATATATGATATATCTTTCACCGTGTACAGTGTCTTGGTGGATTTAGCTTTCCTTGCTGATCTTTGTCTGAATTTTCGAACGGGCTACCTTGGTAAAAATGCAAAGGTACGTGTCTTGTGTTGTCTTTTTCCCCTTAACGAGTGAGATTTGATTTGACTATTAGGGATTTTTTTTTACCAAGTGCTTGTCAACCCACAGGCCATTGTTGACCTTCAAAGCATAAAGCTGCATTACCTGAGGACCTGGTTCACTCCTGACCTCTTGGCTGTCTTACCATGCGACTACTGTCTGAGATTGGCGCTCAGCGTGGTGAGTTTGTTTTGTATACCTTTCAAAATACAAAATACAGTTTCATTGAAAATGTGCTGTCTACTCAGGCCAGTCAATCTAAATAACTGATATCAAAGTGGACAGAAACGCTTCCACTGCAGTCTACTTCTGTTGTTTTGTTGTATTTGTATGTTTTGCTTTTATGTTAAATGTTCTTCTGTTAACAGTTTTTACAAAAGTGCTATACAAAATGTATGTATTATTCATTTATTATTTCTAATGTAGGGTTCATTTGACTCCATTACTACTACACGTGTGAAGAAGGCTTCAATAATTTTGAGTCTCTTGCGACTCCTGAGGGTGTTGAGACTTTTTCGCTATGTCAGCGAGTGCATGGAAGTAAGTGAGTCTTTTTTTACTGAGGCCTTTTTTACTGAAGACATAACTTTGAGCCAATGTTGTTATACATGCTCTTATACATCATAGTGAATTATGCACAGAGGCTTCTTACATGTCTTGCTCAAGGATACACGTACATCATCAGATGGGGGTGCTTGGGCTTATTCCAAAACACATTTACCTGTCCAATTAGGCACCCAGTTGAATTGGACAGGTAAAACATCAGAGCTCTTTGGGAATATGTGGCACTGGATTGCAGCTTCAGAATCCAGGTTGCCAATCACTTTCAATTGGACAGGTAAAACCAGGTAGTTGGAATTAGGGATGTTTACCGGTAACCGGTTAACCGATAGTCGACCGGATCAACGATAACCGGTTAAATTTTCTGCCACCGGATAACCGGTAATAATAATTATAATAATAATTTCCTCCCAAAAAGCCCCCAAAAACTCTAATTTTGAGGTTTTGGTACGATAATTCAGCATTTTCCATCTGGCGACACTGGCTGGACATGACAGACCCTGTCTGAGCAGCAAGAAGAAAGGCTTATGTGAAATATAAAATTGAAAAAATTCAGTGCTGTGCCTATCAGGCACGCAAACGTTATATCATTTAAGATTGCCGGTTAACCGGTTAACCACCGGTTAATGAGTCAGTAACCGGTTAAGCTATTTTTACATTTTCGCCATCCCTAGTTGGAATATGTCACACTGGATTGTAGCTTCTGAGTCCAGCTTGCCCATCACTATAGGCCAATGCTGTCCCTAAAAAAAAAAACAGCTCAGCAGAGCATCAGCTAAGTCGGGGATGTTAAACTCAGGCCCGGGGGCCAAATTTGGTCTGCGGAGCCATTTTATTCGGCCCGCGTGATCATTTCAAATGTGTATTACATTTGGCCAACATACACCATTAATGTATAGCGTAACATGACTTGAACATGACATTTGCTGTGTCACAGGATGTGCAGACACATTTTAACTAACAAATATGATGGGAAAGAGTGTATGTGAAATTTAAGTTAGCTATAAGTATGAAGTGCATGCACAATTTTATTTTATAATTGTTGAGTTCGGCCCGTGACTTTGTTCCAGATTTGTATTTTAGCCCTCAGTCAATTTGAGTTTGATACCCCTGAGCTAAGTGTAATGTGATGTACTATATAATGATAAGCTATTGTGCGTTCTGCCCCTGTGTGTAGGGTTTGAGTATGGCCATGAGGTCCGTGCTGGAGCTCATCTACACCATCTTCGGTATCTTCCTCATCTGCCACTGGAATGCCTGCTTCCAGTTCATGTTGGCCCACCTCACAGCCTACCCACATCTTAGCTGGGTCTACCAGCAGGGCGTCATTGTGAGTTCTGCACACCAACAGTATAGGAGAGAGTTCAGACGCAAACCCCCCTGAAAACCCCAAACAAAATTCTGCAAAGTTATTTCTAAACAGCATTTTTCCTCAACATTTAAAGGATTTTATCAAACAAAACGCCACTTAAATTACATTACATTACTTTATATTACATAGCATTTAGCAGACGGCCTTGACCAAAGTGACTTACAAGGAGAAAATTTAAGCAGGGACAGGGTCAGGTGTCTTGGCGCTGAGTACAGTTGCAACACTGACAGCATTGTTCAGCACAAGGTAAAAGAAGATGTAGCAAAAATTAGGATGCATTAAAAGTGGAAAAAGGTAAACAAAGACATCAAGGCGTAGTGCACAGTTGCAAGCAACACTGACAGCAATGTCCAACACAGAGGAAAAGATGTAGCAAAAAAAAGGTACATAAAGTAGTACCGTTGTAAGGTACATAAAATATGTTAAAAGCAGTGGCTTAAGGAAAGAAGCTAAAAAAAATTAAAGCCACGAGGCAGTGTTAATTTCGTCAACCATGACTATGACTAAAATATTTCGTCAAAGCCCTTTTTTGATTTTCGTCATTTAGACTAAGACTAAGACTAAATTGGGAAGGCAATGACTAAAATATGACTAAGACTAAAATTGATTTTCGTCATTGTGACTAAGACTAAGACTAAAATTTAAAAAGCTGACTAAATTAACACTGGTGTTAAATAAAATAGAGAAAAAGAGAACCAGTGTGTGAAGAAGTTTCATTCTGCACAGTGTGATATATGTTAAAAAGAGAAGCAGTGTCCGGAGAAGGTTTATTCTGTACAGTCAATGGTATATGTTAAAAAGAGAAGCAGTTTCTGTAGAAGTTCTATCATGTACAGTGTTGACTAAAATGACTAAAAATTGACTAAGACTAAAATTGATTTTCGTCATTTAGACAAAGACTAAGACTAAATTGGGTAGGCCATGACTAAAATATGACTAAGACTAAAATTGATTTTCGTCATTGTGACTAAGACTACGACTAAATAAAAAAAAGCTGACAAAATTAACACTGCCACGAGGTGAGTAGAACTAAATATTATTGTCATGTACAAGTCAAGCACAAAGATAAGATGGACTGGATGGGCAAGATGGACTGATTTTAAAGTGTACCAAATTTATAGAAACAGCCTATTTTCAATAAACTCATCACAAATGCACTTTATTTTGCAGGTTTTGCATCTGAACACTTAATTTATCTGGTTTCTGGGATTGTATTATAGCAGCCAGCTTGTTTGATCATCAATGTCATTGCTGTAGTTGACTTGCAGTGTTTACACTAGCATTTCCATTTAAAGTACAATACAAACACTTAGAAATATAGCATTTATAAACTCGCTAATTGAATTAGGATCAGAGTATATATGTGAATGGATGCCTTGTTACAATGCTGATGAATGTGTTTTGCGTGTTTCTGATTTTGTGGCAGGCTAAACCAATCCACATGCAGTATACCATTGCCATGTTTCGCTCCCTGTGTCACATGATGACCCTCAACTACGGTTCGAAAGTTCCAAGAGGTATGCAGATGGCAAATGTTAACAATTTTTTCTGACAGTCTGTCTTCTTTTGGATGTGGAAGATGTATGTTATAATGTTATACAGTGTGCGAATTTGTCTGCTGCTTATAGGTCCTAATAGGTCCCACTGCCTGGTTTCTATCTGGTACAGCTCTACAAGGCACGATTCGGCTGCCGTTTATTCCATTTATATTAGTCGAATATGGCCGGCACAGCTCGAAAACCAGCCCTCGTTTTTTCGGCCGGCTGAACCGAGCTGAGTGGGTGTTTCCCTGTCTACCCAGAATGCCATGCGTCAGCTCGCCCTCATCAGTGAATCATCATGGCGGCCAACTCCCTTGAAATTAGGGGTGGGCGGTATGGCCAAAAATGTATACCTCGGTATAATTTTAGCCACGGTATATATCACGGTATATATCACGGTATTTTACATTTGTGTAAAATGTAAGCATTCCGTCGCAAAATGTACAAAACGCCTTTTTTTTTACTTCTGCATTTGCATTTTTTTAAACATTTGCATTTTTGTAATGTGTGTGAATTCTTGCTATTCAAATCTTTTGAAAACAGACAAAAACTATGTAAAATGCATTTTGCAATGCAATGCAATAGGCTTCAACACTGTCAATTTCACCAAGTCTAGAAGGGGTTAAACTAGGGAAGGGAGGGGTGTCAAACTGAACATGGATTTTATCCAATAAATCGTTCATTTGACCTTTTTTTCTATTTCTGGAGTTGCTGGGGGTAATTTGGAAATGTGTGCTTGCATCTGTGATTATGCCAAGCCTAATGGTTCAGCTGTTATTGTTAAAGTTTAAAAAAAACGAACTTTCACATGAGGCAGCCAGCAATGCATTGTAGAACTAATGCATTTAAATGGCAGCTATCACTGCAGCAGCGGTTAGCGTGCTAACGTTAGCGAAATCGCTAAATCACATTTTAAACAGTGAACAGTCATCTAAGTTACTAACACCCAGCCAGATATCGTGAATGATATTATCTCACCTGGACACAGTAACATACAGTAAGGCTGGCGCAAATGTAAAGCAACCAGTAGCACATGGATTTAGCACTTCTGTTGTCAGACACCAGCATTGACATGAATGACTTGGGCTGTTAGCTTGCTAACTTGCTTTTCAAACACCACTGTACATTAAATTGTGGAGACCAGAATCGAAATCACATACAGTTTAAAACCATAGTTCACTACACTAACTATACATTTTACACTTAAAGCTTAAATGAAATTGTGCTTCTGTTCTACAACCACATATTCTTTTGGCTACTACGAGAGACAGTCTGTGGATGTTCAAAACGTTGTCTATTACTGCCATCTGCAGGACGCAATGCGCTATGGCGGTAGAGCGGTATGGATTTTGTCCATACCTTGGGGGAAAAAATACCTCGCACGATAGTATACCGTCCATACCGCGCACTCCTACTTGAAATACTCTTGATTAAAATCGAAGGCAGAAATCAACATTGTGGTATCCAAATATGATGACGCGGAAACTATTTATAGCCTACTTCGATAGATCAGATATCTGTCGGCCTTACGTTAGTCAACAAGCCTAAGGAAAGTAATGATATGTGACAAGGCCAAAAATGTAACTCCAACCCTACTCTCCCTAAATGACTATCGTCCATTTGCGCTTACATCTGTAGAAGTAGTAGTTCATACACCGCGCTCTTCCGTGTGTTGCGTCTCCAGTTGAATAACTTGGAAGGTGAAAAAGTGGATAGCAGTCGGGTTCTTCTTTTTTATTTACATAGCAGCAGAAGTGTAGACAAACGTTTCGGCTGTTGCCTTCGTCAGTGTCTCCATGGCTTACATCTGTAGCCATGAAGTGCTTTGAGAGGCTAATCAAGACGCATATCACATCATCTATACCTGCTGCACTTGATCCACTTCAGTTCGCCTACAGGCCAAACAGATCAACTGATGACGCCATTGCTCTTGCACTTAACACCGCTCTTACCCATCTTGATCACAGCAACACCTATGTGAGGGTAGCCAGGCCACGCCCTCCTAGTGACGCAACACTTTCAGCGTTGCAACTAGTCAGGTCAAGAGCAATGCAAGTACTTTCTGTCCGTATTTTCGGGAACTCCTCCCACTTTGTAAGCAAACAACCATAAGCAAACCAAGGGAGACAGGTCAACCATGCCATTTGGGGAATGTTAATTGTTATGCTCTTGTTCAGACCAAGTCTTGAAGAGATTTGCACGTCGATGATAATCAGGCTAATATGAGAGTGGTCTCTATCGAATACAGCTCTGCCTTCAACACAATTATCCCATCCTGGGGTCCGTTTCTCGATTCTTGTCGTTGCTAACCGTCTTAAGACCGTCTTAGGGGGGCGCTGTGGCGTGGCACGCTAAGTCCCCCACATTTGGGCTTGCATGCTCATGGGGTACCCCGGTTCGAGTCCAGCCGGGGTCATTTCCCAATCCCACCCCGTCACTCTGTCCCACTCGCTTCCTGTCACCATCTCAGGCTGTCCTATCAAATAAAGGCATAAAAGCCTCTAAAAATATATATTTTTAAAAAGGCCGTCTTAAGACGTAACAACATTCCCTTAGATTTAGTGGTGAGTGTTGCTGTCGAGAGAGAGTTGAGTCACTCTTACGAAGGACGTTGCTACCAGAGACGCTTTCCCAGGCTAGTGTTGAAGTTGTAATCTCTAAACCTTAATCTTTCACTCTGCAGCTGGATTCTAAGATTACAGTGTACAATATTCCTAAATATAGGAACAACAGGGCTGTTGTTTATGGGTGAATTGTAGGACTTGCGGCAGGCAGGACTTGTGCCAAAGTCATTCTGACATTCAGCACAGTGCACAAAACGCTTCTGCCACCAATCTACGTTTCCCTTCAGTACCGATCCAGGGGTGAAATTCTCAAAAAGTTTCTTACTACATTAGCTACTTTGTTGTTTTCAATGCATTTTTCCCATTGGCAACTACCGAAGTTGCTAACAGGCTAACAACTTCTCTTTTGAGAAACTCACCTCAGAACTAAAAAGGTACAACTCATTTTTTTTCCCAACAAACTCTCCTGAAATATAGGATTGACAGAGCAGTGGGAGATGATCGTGAGCATGACGGTGGGCACCGTTTTATATGCGCTGGTCCTGGCCAAGATCACCGCGCTGGTCGCCACCTTCAACATCAGCCATCGAGCCTACGATGAGAGGGTGAGGAAAACAGTCAAGTCAAGTAGACGTTATGAAATTCTTCAATGACATTACACATTTGAAATTGTCTCACACACCAGACTCCAGATGTGTAATTTAAAATAAACAAACACAGTAAACAAGACACACACACACACACACACACAACAAAATGCACATGCAACACACTTAGCGACACACTGAGGTGGTGGGGCAGTGAGCAGTATCTTACTGCTAGATCTGGCCAACCTCACTGGCCTGGTAGCTAGAACTACATTCAATACCAGCCAGCGTGCCAATGAGGAGACGGTGAGACTTCTCTCTCTCTCCCATACAAAGCAGTAGAGGCATATCATATGACCACTACGTTAGCTTTCATAAAGATAACAAGCCCCTCTGAGCCTTCACCTTTACCTACACACGTGATTTGTGACATCATCAATCAATTAGGTAACTTATCATGTCAACTTCCTTTTTGTCAACATTTAAAAAAAAAAAAAACCTCACCTCAGGAGAAATGGGTAGACTGCGTACCCCCACGTACCACGCCCACTACACCCCTGCCTGTATAGACTATTTATGTGGTTACTATTTTCAAGTTTGCACCATCAGATGTGTCAGTGGTGCTGGCCCTAAGATGTAAAACCCCTGCCATGCATTTACTCTTTCATGTGAATTTCTGATCAAATGACCCAAATACCAGGCAGTCATGGGTAAGTGGTAAGGGCTTCAGGTTTCCGGTTCGACTCCTGACCCGCCAGGTTGGGTGGGTCAACCCTTGTTTGGGCTACAAGTCTTTGGGCTACTGTCCCGCCACACTGCTCCTTTTTGGGCGCCATTTGGGGCTGCCCCCTTGCACGGGTGAGGCATAAATGCAATTGCATTGTGTGCATTGTACACTTGTGTGCTGTGTCACAATGACAATGGGAGTTGGAGTTTCTTAGTCGGGCTTTCACCTCACTTTCTTTGTGTTTTTGTCCAGCTTGCGTCCACTGACACGTTATTTTGAAATATTACCACAGGGTGGCAGCAGTAGTCTAATTTCAGTCCGATTTAGTCATTCAAGGCAGCAGCCTACTGCTCATTAATGTTTTTAACATTCATTTATGGATGGAGTTTGCACAATACAGGTTATATTAGTTATATACTAATCCCACCAAATTTATTTTTTTAAAATATAGAATAGCAAACCAAGAATAACCTGGGCCTTCCTCACCCTCCCCATGTAACCTTAAAGGGGCATTCCAGCGGTGGAGACATGAATATGTTACTGAAAGTGGGTCATATTTATAGTAGAATAGTAACATACATTTCTAATTTGGTGCCTTCTTGGCCAAGAAAAGGCAGAAAATGACTTTTTAGTGCTTGTGGATTTGTGACAACAATCCCCATAATGCACTGCAATGCTCAAGTTCCACAGGCCACACCCAGTTATTTGGGACTCTATGCATCATCCCTCCCTCAGCTTGCAGGCAGTGTTGCCAGATTGGGCTGTTTTCCGCCCAATTGGGCTGCTTAGGATGGTCGTGTGCGGGCAAAAATGGCATTTAGCAGAAAAACCCGCCCAATTTTAGCCATAGAAATCAATAGAATCGGGCAGGATATTGAGCTTCTAGGCTGGTTTTGAGCATTTTTTGGGCTGGAAATAATCCTCATCTGGCAACCCTGCTTGCAGGTGCATCACAATGGGACAGACATCACTGGACGCGACCAAAGTTTCTGTGTTGCTACACCTTCTTCAGAGTCAAATGATAGCAAGAGAGAGACACACATGTCAAGGGTGCATCCCAATATGTGTCCTTGCCTCCTCCACTTGTGCTTGTCTCCTCGCCCCGCCTCCTGGCCCCTCCTCCGTGGAGAAAACGATAAAGTTTCCCAGCTGTCAGCCTCGCCAACTTTTGAGGGACTGTTTTTCATTCACCATCCAAATTGCAAATGAGAAAAAGACTTTACAATTGAGCTTTTGGAAGATATTGAAATATAATGCTGTTGTCAGTGATGTCATCATGACGAGAAGCAAGTGGAGGAGGCAAGTGGAGGAGGCAAGGTCACATATTGGGATGCACCCCAAGACTTGACATTCACAGGTGATCCTACTTGGTTTGACTAATTTGGTCTCATTGCAGGTAATTGACCCCACCCCCCAACACCAGGACAAGATTGTAGACAATTAGACAGCTTGCCAACTTCCCAAAACAAAATAAAAAAGTGAAAAAAACAATACACAAAGAACATTGTCAATAAAACCACAGCTACAATTATTACAAGACCACAGCCGCGATGCTGGAACAATTTGTTACAGAGAGCAAGACATATTGTGTTCCTCATTTATGCCCTGAGGCTCCACTGAATTTAGAGTATGAATCCAAAATGCCTTTCTACGAAGCCTCTCTGTCTAATTGTCTGCAATCTTGTCCTGGTGTTGGGGGGGTGGGGTCAATTACCTGCAATGAGATGAGACCAATTTAGCCAAACCAAGTGGCATCACCTGTGAATGTCAAGTCTTGAAATGTGTGTCTCTCTCTTGCTATCATTTGACTCTGAAAAAGGTGTAGCAACACCGAAATGTTGGTCGGGTGTGTGCACAAAATAAAGTCTTGAAAACTAAGCTACAGTGTGCTCCAGCTTCTCCTTTCCAGCTATGCCAGTGACTTACTGGCAGTGTTGCCAGATGAGGCTGATGATTTCCAGAAAAAAAATGCTCAAAACCCGCCTGGAAGCACTAAATCCCGCCCAATTCTATTGATGTCGATGGGAAAGATTGGGCGAGTTTTCCTGTAAAATGCCATTTTTACCCGCAGACGGCCATCCCAAGCAGCCCAATTGGGTGGGAAACAGCCCAATCTGGCAACACTGCTTACTGGAGCCTCAATGCCAGTGATGGGACACTGATCTGTGATAGGTCTGTTAGAGCATTAGGTCCAACCCCCTATGGGCGGGGTTGAAAAGGTGGGGAAAAGGCTTGTAGTCTCAACAGAAATCCACCTCTCTTACACTTCCTATGTCGATGATGCAAAATGACCATTTTTACATCATTGACATAGGAAGTGTTAAGATATGAATGCGGATTTCTCCTATCTCAGGGGGAATTGAGAGATTTTTGCAAGACCATTCAAAAGTTTGACTGGGTGTCTATCAATGGAAAGCCTAATGCAAAATGGGTGGAGTGTCCCTTTAAGCAGTTAATTTGGTAGTCTATCACTTATATGAGCCTGTCCAGTCCTCACATCTTCTGAATTGCCCATTGGTTGATTGTTACAACTCTGATATTCACCACAAACTAACAAACAATTTTAATCAATTAAATGTATATTATTCTAAAATAAAATGAATTAGTCTCAGAAGTGTTTTTTTTCAGTTGGATTGAACTTGACCTTAGTCTGTTTTTGCCTCCTCACAGAAAAATGAACTGAAAGTGTATGTAAGACACAAACGGGTCCCAGAAGATCTTATCCCCCGTGTTTTTGGTCACATGGAGAACTGCTACCAGGGCAGATGGTTTGACGAGAAAGAGATCCTGAGTGACCTATCTGAGCCACTAAAACTGGTAGGATCAAAGTGCCTGTTTCAGGCTAAGTCATGCAGTTTGTCTAGCAGAAGTTTATGAAAATAGGGCAAAGTCCTTGCCTGCCAATCCAGACTGTCACATGAAATGCATTAATTTGACACTGTACCATAAATAAAGCTGAAAGACCGCCAATTGATGCTCAATGTGCTTGACTGCATCATGTACAGTAATGGGCCAATGTAGCCGTGTTGTTCACTGTGCTGAGCCCTCACCAACATCTTGCTAGACAGATTCACACAGATTGAGCATTGTAATTTGAGGAAACCTTGGAGTGACGTTGGACCAACCCACCAGCCAAAAAATATTTTCTGCCTTTAGGGTTTGTCCAGTTTACTTGGCCAGCGAAGGCCTGAAGTACCAGGAAAATGTTTTTTTTTGTTCAAATATTAGTATAGTGTAGGTGGTGTTGTTCCGGAATCTAATAGTCCAAGAGCCAAGAGGGTTTTATTTATGTGGTTGAGCCCAAAAGGTTTGATGGGTGTTTCTGAATCAGAAAATTGTGAGGAATTCAAAAATGTAAGTCACATATTTGGAATCAGCACCACAACATTAAGTTAGAAAAACCTCTTCAGTGCCATTTACCTAGGTTTATATGGATTTCGTAAAATGCTGCTTGATATCGCTCCAAAACAAAGCTGAAAATGAATATGAGAAGGTACCCGACTTCGGATGAATATTGTAAAATTTTGCCTACCTATGGTTTTGTAAGACTTGCATTTTTGAATTCCTCCCAATTTTCTGAATCAGAAACACCCAAATTGTACAGGCTGTTTATTTCTGGGGCCTTCACATCATATATCAAATGTAACTGCACAGCATTGCCCTTCCAATCACAACAATCCAATTTTTCTGATACTGGCTACCCACCTTGACTAACAAATGTTCTTCGTGGAAATCTGCGGCTCCACAATCAGGCCGTGATGGAGCACATCTGCGGCCACATGCTGCAGCGTGTGTTCAAGGGCACAGACCACATCTTCATCATGGAGCTGCTGCTGCTGGTGGAGCTTGAGAACTTCCAGCAAGGCGACGTGATCGTCCGGCCCGGCACCGCCGGCGACTTCATGTACTTCCTGGACAAGGGCTCTGTGGAGGTGGAGTACAAGGGCGAGATGCACACGCTCATAGACGGAGACTACTTTGGAGGTACCGTTGTGACAGGAGTGTGTGGTTGCTGTTGCTACATTGTCACAATACTACAGCCAATGTTATATGTCCGATTTAGTAAATATTTCATAATATTTACCAAATCATTTTGATAAGTTGAAAAGGCCACTGTCCCACATCTGATTGATTCAGTATGGTGATGGATGGAACCACCATGATTTAAAGGTGCACTGTCTGCGTAGGATGGTGGCCAGAGTAGATATTGCAAATATGCTGGTCATTAAAACTGGGCTGTCTACTGCCAAATTTTATATTTTCATGAATATTTACTAAATGATGAACTGATATTTACTGGTATGACCAAAGATGTATGAAAAGTACAATTTTCTCAGTCATAATGAATACTTAGAATTTAATGGTGGTGGTAAGTATTTATGAAAAAAGTACCATTTGTGAATGGGCAGCAGGAGTTCTGGAAATATATGTGTATGTTCATATGTTTTTGATGGTTTTACTTTATTATTTTTTTTATGTTATTTTATTTTAATAGATGTAAATTAGCCTAAGGCTTACTCTGGTACAATGCATGAAACGGCAACATTTATTACATTACATTATTACATTACATTGCATTTGGCAGACGCTTTATAACCAAAGCGACTTTCAAAAGAGGACATAATCAAGCCAACATCACAAGCAAATACAAAGTGCACAAGAGATATACAGAACAACAAGTGCAGTTGCAAAGAGGGGTTAGTTTTTTTTTTGTTTTTTTTTTTTAATATAAAGAGCAAATAACGAGTACACACACACACAAACACACACTCACAAACTAAACTAAACTAAACATCATGTCAGGAGTCTGCCCTGGGGCAAGGCCAGTTCAAGCATTAGTCTAGTAGATTCTCTCGAAAGAGGAATGTCTTTAGTTGTTTCTTGAAGGCTGCAAGAGATGTGCTTAGTCTTGCTGCCTCTGGGAGACTGTTCCACCACTTGGGTACCACAACGGAGAACAATCTTGACTGGGAGTACCTAGAGCGACTGGATGGCAGAGCCAGACGGCTTGTGCTGGATGAGCGCAGTTCTCTTCCAGTAACATAAGGCGTTAGTAGGTCCTTCAGACAAGCTGGGGCCGTTCCTGTGATGGTTTTGTAGGCAAGGGTCAATGCCTTGTGCTTGATCCGGGCGGCGATCGGTAACCAGTGCAACTCAATAAATAGAGGAGTAACATGGGTCCTTTTGGGTTGATTGAATATCAACCGTGCCGCCGTATTCTGGATCATCTGCAGAGGCTTTAGCGCACAAGCAGGTAGACCTGTCATGAGTGAGTTGCAGTAGTCAACGCGGGACAGGACCGTGGCCTGGACCAGTCGTTGTGTAGAATATTGTGTCAGCACAGGTCTGATATTCCGTACGTTGGACATCTGGATTCGACAGGTCCGGGTGACCGAGTTGATGTAGTTGGAGCATGACAGCTCATCATCAATCATGACGCCGAGGTTTTTGGCGACTTTGTTTGGGGTCACGATGGTGGAGCCTATCTTGAGGTTGATGTTGTGACTGAGCGACTCTTTAGCTGGGATCACCAGGAGCTCTGTCTTGGCCAGGTTCAGCTGTAGGTGGTGGTCCTTCATCCATGTTGACAAATCGGTGAGGCAGGCAGAGATGCGTTCCGAAACCGTGGTGTCCTCTGGACGGAACGACAGGTACATCTGGGTGTCATCATTTATGTTTTAATTGTACATGGTCCCTATGATAAACTGTATCGAATTGAATACCAAAAAGATGAAATTATACAATTAGTATGATGTAATTAAATGAAATTACATTTAATTATAGCACAAGGTTAACATCGCCCATAGATCAATAAAGTTGACAGAAAGGAACAGAAGCAATAGAAAGTAGACAGATGTGTTAGGCCTTTGAAGCCAGACTCACGAAAACAGCAGCAGGTCTGTTGCTTTTTCACCATGCATCAACAAGTCACTAGGTGGTGCCACTGCACTAATTAGGCCAGAGCCATACACGGCTTTCTCAATGCCCAGTGTTCTAGCCTTGCTAGGATGTGAAACGCCCAGTGATTGGATACTCTTTGATTTATATGTTTATTGAAGGTATAGGTCAAATACAATGATAAAATGATACATTTGGGTTTTAAACTTTTCCTTAACAAATATACACAAGTACAGAACCACAATGATTGGATACTCTTTGGTGAACTCAGCGGAGTATCCAATCACCAGTTGGTTCACGTCCTACCAAGGCTAGAACACTTAGAGATATCCGGCTACATATGGCTCTGAATTAGGCTAAATGTCCCCATGTATCCTAAAGTGCTTTTCACACCTTGTTGCGAGTGGTTCCGAATTCAGAGCAAATGTGAAGCCATTGCTAAAAAAGTACATAAATACCATTTCTCATCTCAGGGCATGAAGGGGAAACTAACCATTGTCTTTTTAGCTTTTTCCTGACATTATTACATATACATACATCATATGAAGATGGTACCAGTTCACCCTTCTTTTTTCAAGATTTGGTGCTGTGAATATGCAAATGTGCACTTCTAATTATATCTCAAAAGTTTTGTTTGTTTTTGCATGTGTTCTCTACAGAGATAGCGCTGGAGAAGTACTCCAAGCATAACGTCTTTGCCGAGGCGGTGACGCCATGCCGCATATGCAGCCTGTCAGTCCATTCTTACTACAGGGTGCTGGACCATTTCCCTGAACTCAGTGGCAAGCAACTTGTACAGCCGTTTTTCAAAGACTAAAAGGTGAGTACACCCGAATCCCAATAAGAAATGAAAACATCCAGTGGCTTGAAAATGACATGGGGACTGACGTATGCCAAGAGTATATGGCTCCGATATCTGAGAATGCCAAGAACCTGGCTATGTACTGTAGTGATCCAGGTTATGTTAACCTGAGGTAGTGGTAAAACATCTAATAGAAGAGCCTGTAGTCCTTATTTTCTTAACTAAAGTATACCTGTGGGCTATTAACTATTAACACATTTACTTGATTTTCTTGAGAAATAAATGCACTTCTCTCATCAAAAATGCAAAATCAGAGTATTACTTATCTGTTACAACTGAAAGTCTTAATAATCCACAGAAATTTTGGAAAGTGATTGAAGTGACGGTTCGCAGTAGATTCACCCTAATGCCATTTGAACCGTGACACCCAGCCAGTAGTCCGCCCAAAGTGTTTTCTACCTTGGGCGAACATTAGCCGAGTTACCGAGTTAAACTCTGAAACATTTCCTGGAGAACGTTTAACATTTGTGCCCTTCACTGTGCAGCAAGTGCACAAGGCACTCAAAACTTTGAATCAAACCAAACCTCCTGGTCCAGATTCTATTGAACCTTATTTTTTGAAAATGTCAGCCGATTTTTAATGCTCAGCACATCACAACACTTTTTAATGTATCAACTGAAAACAAAGAACTTCCTTTAGTCTGGAAGTAAGCCTTTGTTATTCCACGTTTAAAATCAGTACTGTGCAGCGCTTTTCATTGATTTGTCAAAGGCATTTGACACCGTGGACCACACAGTTCTCAGGGAAAGACTTTCCAGTTTTGGTCTCTCAGATCATGTAGTTTCTTGGTTCACAAATTATTTAAGTGGTAGGACCCAGTTAGTGTATTAAAGCGATGGTTCGGAGTAGAATCACCCTAATGCCATTTGAACCGTGACACCCATCCACCTTTACACCCGAAGTGTTTTCTGCCGCAGGCTTACATCAACAGAGTTGCCGTGTTATTCGATGTTTATTCCGGATAGCTTGACTCAAGCGCATATGGATACTGGGCACCATCTCCAAACTTTCCCCACAAAAATAACA
Source organism: Engraulis encrasicolus (assembly GCF_034702125.1). Lineage (NCBI taxonomy): Eukaryota > Metazoa > Chordata > Actinopteri > Clupeiformes > Engraulidae > Engraulis > Engraulis encrasicolus. Next base: position 17,488,998 of record NC_085874.1, on the reverse strand, counting down.
TGTCATGACACCAAACTTCTACAGTATAACAAATGTGGTTTGTACTCACAAAAAGATGAATTTGAAACTTTGTACATAGTCCAGGAGTTTATTAGTAACAACACACGAGACGATTAGCTTTTCTGCTGCTAAACATCCGTCGACGTCACTTCCTCCAGCTGGGACTTTGTTGATGGAAACAAATACACGTCCGGAAGGCGGAAAACTAAAAAAGACAGCTTGCGCTACAACTAGAAATTAACCACTTCGGATTTAAATTTTACCACGTTTAATAAATAGAAGACGATGCCACACTCGTGCATATATCCTGGCTGTGGACTAAAACACAAACCTTACAATAAGTGGACAGTCCCAGCTGGAGGAAGTGACGTCGACGGATGTTTAGCAGCAGAAAAGCTAATCGTCTCGTGTGTTGTTACTAATAAACTCCTGGACTATGTACAAAGTTTCAAATTCATCTTTTTGTGAGTACAAACCACATTTGTTATACTGTAGAAGTTTGGTGTCATGACATGTTATTTTTGTGGGGAAAGTTTGGAGATGGTGCCCAGTATCCATATGCGCTTGAGTCAAGCTATCCGGAATAAACATCGAATAACACGGTAACTCTGTTGATGTAAGCCTGCGGCAGAAAACACTTCGGGTGTAAAGGTGGATGGGTGTCACGGTTCAAATGGCATTAAGGTGATTCTATTCCGAACCATCGCTTTAAACATGATGACTTGTACTCATAATTTTCAGTGTCCACAAGGGGGTGCCACAATGCTCAGTTTTAGGCCACCTTTGTTTTATTCATTCTGTATGAACATAAATGACGTGGGACGAAATGTGTCTGATGCTAATATGCATTTTTATGCTGATGACACAATCATTTATTGCTTTGGGTCATGACCTGCCAGTGCTGTTGATTCACTGCAGAAGGCTTTCGATATGATCCAGCGCATATTTCTACAGCTAAAATTATTACTTACTGCTGACAAGACTAAGCACATGGTGTTTTCAAAGCCAAGGAAAAAACTTATCAGACATCCCCACAGTTTTCACCCTCGAGATAAATTAAATTGAGATAGTAACTTACATTTGCATAAATATCTTGGTATCTTGCTTGATGACACGCTGACATTTAAGGCCCACATTGAAAATCTTGTAAGGAAACTGAAACTGGGGTTTTTTTTATTTAGAAACAAATTCTGTTTTTCCTTCAAAGTCAAGAAGTGCCTTGTCTCTACAACTTTTGTATCCATTTTGGACTATGCAGACCTCTTGTATGTGAATGCTTCAGCTCAATGCCTGAGAAGTAAGATTGAAGTAAGATTGACTTTGTCTATCATGCTGCCCTGAGGTCCATTACTAACTCTAATCCATCACTGTGATCTATATGCAAGAGTACAATGGCCTGCTCTAGCTACCTGGAGACTCACCCACTGGTTAGGGCTGGGCGATATGGAAAAAAAACCAATATCACGATATGGATTACTTAATATCACGATAACGATATATATCACGATATAGCACAATTACATTCGTTTTCAGTTTTTCTCTTTATTTGGTCTTTATTTTTTCATGTCGCAAAACAACCTTTCTTTAAAATGGATATTTTTATTCTTATTTTTACAGTTACATTAACTTATAGTGTGTATTGTGACAACATTCAATGTAATTAAATTATATTCAATTGTATAAAATGAATAAAAATTACTATCACGATATAAACGATATAGGAGAAAGATCATGATATACACTTTTATATCACGATAACGATAAATATCGTCATATTGCCCAGCCATACCACTGGTACACTTTTATATACTAGGCAATACTACTGTGTTTCCTAAACGTCTTGTATAATGCCTACACATCTCTTATATTATACAAAACAAAAAATGTGAAACTTTATTAGAGCACATTTACTTCAAAATGAAGCAACCGTTTGAAATTGTAAGTCAAGGGTTATAAAGTGCATTTAAATCATAGCCTACATCATATAAAATGATCTGTTTTTTCTTTATCTATTTTGTTACAGATTTATTGCAGTCATCGCCTTTGGGACATTTGCTTTATTTTCAGTCCAAAACTCCTCAGCAGCCAATTAGCCAGAACCTGTCTCCCTTGATCACACACCCACTCACAAACCATACTTTTGAGAAAATTAAAACCTTTCTTATGTTACAGTTTTAAGATGTAAGGTTAGAGTAATAACTACAGTATAACAATAGAGGGCGAACTTGATCAAAGTATTTATGAATATGCCTTTTTTTTATAGAAATGTGAGATATGAAGTTTTATGATCAGTTACTCTGATAAATGCATTCATTTCTGGTGTTCACTTCAGGAATTATGCAAGAATTATCATTTCTGTTGGCCTCATGTTTTGCCGAATAGACAAATTTCAGTATGCTTTAACCAATGGCATACTCTGCATGGTTGTACGTTTCATTTGTTTTATATCTAACTTATATCTGTTCCGATATGCATTTTAAAATTGTTGTTTTTTTTAATCACTTGAAAGTTAATGTCTGTCTTGAACTAGTAATAAAATTCTTTGATTAAAGAAAGTGTGTGTGAAGCTGTTCTTAGTAGGGGTGGGCGATATGGCAAAAATGTTGTATCACGATTTTTTAACATGAAATCACGATTTCGATTTTTTATCACGATCTTCCATCCAAAAAATAAAAACAACAAAAAACAACTTTCATATACTTGCAATTTGTAATTTGCAGTCAATAAAATGTTAATACACTGATGATACTCACATAAAGTGTACAATTGGAATACAATAATGTAAAGAATAAAGTTAAGACAACAACACAAGTGAGAAAACGTCACTCTGATACTGATAATAAACATCCTCACTGCAAGACGATCTATACGATTTCTCCACTTTGGCAGATTCGAGACGATATTTTACTCAATATCGCGATTCACGATATAATATCGTCATATCGCCCACCCCTAGTTCTTAGTGACCGGGCTAACACAACGGCGGCGACAAGATTGAGCGACATAATCGCTGGACTGAACAGCAAGAGCGATACGAGCGATAGAAGTGACAGAATATGTCCGTTAAAAACAGAAACATTCAAACATTCCCATTGGCTGTAGCAGCTGTCGCTGAACCACATCATAGCTAATTTGCATAATATTTGCTCAGGCCAATTACAAATTTTCGCTCAGTCGAATCACTCGTCGCCCGAATCGCTTTTGTCTCTTCTCTCGCGCCCGCGACTCAATACAAAGTGAATTACTTTAAGTCGCTGGACTCGCTTGGTCTACTCGTGCCATTACTCTCATCTAATCCCATCCCTCTTGCAGGGAATTCAATCCTAGGCCAGTAAAAAATAAGATGACACAAATGTCTCTGTATGAAAGGGGCCTTTCCATCTCCTGTATGGTGTGAAAAGATCCTGGTGATGAAGGACCAGACAGCGCATTATTGACAGCAGCAGATACAAGATACAATATATTTTATTGGTCATGTGTGTATATATATGAAACATATATATACAATGAAAAGCTTCCCTGCTCTGGGAGTCCCAAAAAAGGTTAAAAAGAATGTTAAAAAGGCAGAAAAAATGTGATGAGATGTGATGAGTGGATTCCTTCCTATGTTGGTGTTTTTGAATTCAACAGTCTGATACATTGAGGGAAGAAGCAGTACATCTGTACAGTACATCTGCAAGCACGGCCAGGTCATATACTGTAAACATACGCAAGTGCACAGTTGATTGAGCAATTAGGTCATGGAGAGATTGCAGATTTAGAGAAATGAATGAGCTACAGGTATCGCTCATCTGCAAGGTTGTGGAGGGGCTAGGTCATTGTACCTACCTGCATTTTGGAAATTAACCGTCAACTGGCGTTTAGCCACGTTCTCCATAAGCACTGTCGTATGTTCCTATCTCAGGCTGGCATGGGCCAAGATGCGTCTAAATGTAAATGGTTGTCCAATGGAGTGTAATTGCTGATGTGCTATGATTATGGCGGGGAAACTAATGATTTTCCTCTGCCAAGGTCAGACGAGGTTTAATTAGGAGTGGTGCAATCTGCAATTCTCATCCCCCCTCTCTTTCACAAGCCAGCCGCTATCTGGGAGTCAGCCAAAAACCTACCTCTGGCATGTCCGAAAGAGCCTCTACGTATATGTCAAAGGCCTGCTGCCACCCTCCATGCTTGGGATTGAGTTTGAAGTGGAATAATACATGGTACAAGAGGACAACCACAAATTGCAGTTGCATGCAACTTAAGTGGAAGTGCACACACACCTAACCAATGGATTTTTAAAGTCTTTACTCACATTAAAATGGCTTTACATCATGGTATGAAGTAATGATAATATAAAAAGAGCATTAATGCCGTAATCAAGTGCTGAGAATGACTGGTAAAGGATTTAGGGCTCCAGGATGGAACTTCAGAATCTAACATCATTGTAGAGCACATTTGTCACTTGAGGTAGAATTTTCATTCAAGTCAAATCTTGAAGGTCGAATGCACCCAACATTTACACTTGTTATTCATACTGACAACTGACACGTTGCTCATGTAAGAGAATATGGTACTAATACCTTATGGCTAATATTTTTATGACAGATGGATGGCATCTTATGAACTTATATTATTTTTGGTGAATAATATAATTAAAGGTGTTATGCTGCATCTTTCCCCTTTTCCCAGATATGAGGAAAACTCTGTTTATTTTACCAGATAATTTAAGGCAAAAAGCACATCAGTTCAAGAATAAATGCAGTAGTGTTTGTAGTAGACGTCATGAGGTGTAGTGGGTAATGTTCGCATTTCCTCAGGCACACTGGAAAGGGAAAAAACCTTCAGTGTGCTTGAGAGCTGGGCTTAGCTGCTTTCTCTGTGGCTTTTCTGTCTGACCCACTTTCTGTGCTTGACTTGACTGGGTTGCTGCCACTGCTGCTGGGGGAGCTCCCTGGCTGCAGACTCCTCACATGCCAGTTCCTTAAGTGACAATCCATGTGCATGCACGCACGCGCGCGCACGCACGCACACACACACCACACACACTGACAAATGCTCTGTCCTTCTATGTTGTGTGTTTCTGAGTACACCAAGTAAGATAAGAGTGAAGCCATGCTGTTTAAGATGCAGGTGTGATGTATAAGAGTGCCTTAAGATGGCCAAGAATGTTTTAGTTCTGCCAGCAGCCAGCAGAGGGCTAACTTCATTAAAAGAAAAGGAACGAAAATAAATGTGAAAATGACACATCAATGTTAAATGTTAAATTTCTGAGGCTGTAGAGGCTTATGGGGTGAAAACATACCATTTCTATAACCCACACGCTGCAGAACATGGATTGAATGTTCTGTTCAGGTCCAATAGAAAACACGATATGGAGAGTCGGGACAATAATGGTCCTTGGTGAAAGATTTTCCACAAATCACTTCGTTTATTACTCAAGATATACATCCGACTGTTCATATTGCAAATGACACGTACCACAATCAGCCACCAACACATGATTGTATCGTCAGACAACTAGCCTGTAGGCTACCAGAGGGATGAAGGTCAAGTAGTGCCTGGTAGTGTGAGCTAGAATCCAATCCAGCATCGCTCCTACAAAATCCAGTCCGCATTTTTGTAGATGGGCGCAAAAACATTATAATAGTTCTTACAATTTTCGATAATGCCAGTGGTAAAGGGTAGTTGCCCCATGGAATGAAAGCTTTTTTATACGACTGAGCAAGGTTTTGAGCTAGTCCTATTCTGACATATTTCATACGACTCGTTCCTTCAGTCTGGCATGGACCAGACTTCATGTATTAGACAAAACGGATTTCTCTCCGGATCTGCATCCTTCCTTTAAGTACATTTCGGGAATTATTTAACCTTCTAAAGATTGCATTTCCACAACGCAAGTTATTGGGGCTTCAAATAGGAATAACAAGTGCAATGCAAAGGTACTTTACTCGTTATAGTCAACAGTTAAGATCGTTTTTAGTCAGGAGAAGCATCACACGGATCGGATGCTGAGAGTGGGGCAGGAGATGGGGGCAGCGCTACCCGTATGAATAATGTAGATCGTCTTCATCATGAGCTGCACATAACAAGCACAGCTCGTGCCTATATGGGCAACAATTCGGATCCGCGCGAGAGGGAACATGGAAATAAATCTGTATCGTCTTCAAATCCGAGAGTGACTTCGAGCATGGAGACAGGCTTGCTAGCGAATCATAAATTGAAAAATGTTGGTAGCGGAGATCCCCCTCCTTCGTCTCACCACCACACACCTCCACAGCAACAGTCGCAACCATTCAATCAGTTCCAACAGCATCACCAACGTCAAATCCAAAACAACAACATTAGCAACCAACAATCAGCGCAAGGAGACTTCGTGAATCGTCAACATGGAGGAAAAGAGAATATTTTGGGGGACCAAACTGAGCGCCATCAGCAATTGCTGAATAAAAGTGAAGAGGAGGACCAATCCAGCAAAACGGGTGATCGGATGGGCAGCAGGTACGACCAGGGCAACTTGGGACCAACGAATAACAACACCAACCAGTCCCAAAGTGGGAACAGTTCGGTTTCTGAGTTTAATAATTATTATGGGAATGGAAGAGGAGGGCCTTGCTTTGATCAACATGGCGGACAACAAAGCCCTGGGACGGGGATAATGCATTCGGCACAAAACAGCATGGATCAAGTACAAAACTCTCCCGAAGGGTATCATAATAACCCATACAACCACTATCCGAACTATAGACCTGGCTATGGTGGCACTGGATATGGTATGATGAGCCCCTCACGGCAGGGGAACAACATGATGGGCCCAGGTGGTAATACGACTTCAGCTAGTCATGGAAAAGCTATGGCTACAGCCTCAGCGCCTGGAGGTGGAAATGTCGGGGGTTTTCAGCGTTTTCCAGGACAAAATCAACAACACCCGTCTGGAGCTACCCCTACACTGAATCAGCTACTGACATCCCCAAGTCCAATGATGCGAGGATATGGCAGTGGCTATCAAGATTACAATAATCCATCAGCACAACAACAATCAAGCATGGGCTTGAGCAAAGATATGAGCTCTCAATATGCCCAAAGTTCTCATGGTTGGGGAGGACAACAAAGAAATCATCCTGCAATGAGCCCAGGCAACAACGGGCACGGAGGCAGCAGAACTTCGGTGGGTTCATTGAGTTGTTTTGTTTGTTTTGTTTAAGTTTAGAACTGCCAAAACGAGTCACGGCTTGTTGTTTTGGCTCCATGGATGTCTAGCTAACTGAGTTGTTTTCTAGCGGCCCAATAAGCTAGCAAATTGGTTAGAAGCTAACGCTAGCTGATGTCATAAGGAATTGTTAATTTGCTTCTCATAATGATGAACAATGTAACGTGTTCATCGCCAGTGGGTAAAATTTATACATTGTAACACTATTGTTAAACTGTTTCGAACGGGTTGACTGAGTGATACACGTCAGCTGCGTTTACTCGCAACAAAGTTACCTTTACAAGTTCTGTCCCAAGGTGACTTAACATTAGCTGGCTAAGCTAACCATCTTAGCAGAGTTGGCAAATGTCCGTAGCTGGTTAGCTCCTCTAGTTATTTTTAACGCGTGGTTTACATTGAACCAATATTCACAAACAATGTTCAGTTTTGCATTGAATTATTGCCTTAAATCGCGGGTTATTCGGAGATGGTTCATACTGCGTATTCACCACGGACAATTCTATAGTATTGCAGTTGCAAGGGAAACGCTTTAGCAGCAGTGCAGTTAGCTTGTAATGCTAGGCTACAACAGGGCTATAATAGCGTTTATATAATGCGGGGTTTGAAATAACACGCTTTTCTGCGCCACGTATACTTATTTTTTAATTGTAGATACGGTGTGGCATACCCCATTTCAATAATTTACACTTTGAATGTGGATAGCGTCGGAAACTGTCTTCGTAAACAAAGTTAATTTAGTTAGCTTGTATTAGCTTAAGTTAGCTATCGGGACGTTAGTTGGCTAATTGGGGCTAGGAACCTCTAGCATTGCACAGCTAGCACAAGTGTTGAGTGGGCGACTTATGAAATTGGGCGAAAACAGCTTTTCTCCTAAACTAATCGTGGTTAGTTTTATTCCTATTTTACGATACAACATGAAACTACGCACTGTTAGTTTAAGTTAAATTCTAGTTTTTAGGATATGTAAATACAAGACTTGTCTGTGTTGTCCAGCGCCTGATAATAATGCAAGTTTACACCCCCCCCATGTCCATTCATTGTTGATGTCCCAGACAGTCCCAGCAATGGTAAAGTCAGTGCACCCCTTCTTTGACAGCGGGTTTAACTTTAACGTCAGAGCACTTACCTCCATCATATCTGGCCTCAGTTTGAAAGGAATATACGCAAGCTAGTTGTGATTTATGAATCGTTTAACTTATTCTGTAACGTTTTACTAATATTCAGTAAATAATTCCCCCATGTGTAACTTGCATCGGCCCTTAATCCAAACGGCCTCAAAAACCCACAAACGTTACCAGCTTAATACTCACTTTTTGTATTGTTTATTTGTCATCGGCTTGCATGCTTGGGCTGCCTCCAGAGACCACACTTTTTTTTGCCTCACCTCTGGATGAGCCGCCGTGACCTTCACACACATGCAGATTAGCCATGTGCTGCCAGTTATTGTCTGTCTCAGCGGGAAATGGGGAACCGTTTTGCTTCGGTGCCCTGGGTATTCCCTAGGCCCTGTAGGTGGTGGCTTAGCTCGAGGGTAATGCCCAGAAATCAGAGGGTTTCCCCCCGATTATTATTATTACAGGATATCATTGGCACAGTAGTGCATGGACTAAATTTAAACCCTGGTGCCATGATTAAATTACCTCATGTTTTTTTGTTGTAGTAGTGCATGGCAAGTGTTGTATCTAAAAGTAAGCTGTACAGTACAGTGGGGCATAGAGGGCATAGGATGCTGAATGCATCATCCTCAACTTTGTTTTTATGAATGAGATGTAGACCAAGATTTAACAGGTTACACCAGGTTTGTTATCAAGTTTATGTATTTCTAATACATAAACTTGATTAAACAAACCTGGTGTAAATCCTGGTGGTTCTTCTCAACCTTTTGTCAACAAACACCCCCTTGACCTCACCATAACCACCAAGCCTCCCATCACCCCCTTGACCTCATCATAAGCCTGCCAATGCCCCCCCACCCCCAATGAAGCCTATCCCTAACCATAGGCTACACAATCAGGCCTGTTTTTTGTGATAGAACTAGTCTTTTGTGTTGAAAGACCCAATGTAGGCATACACAAGTGTATTTGTACCGGCAAAAAAGATAAACGACTTGAATTTGTTTCCTTCATACATGCCAGTAATATGTCTTGTGTAGTGCACTATTCAGAGGTAGCATTTTGAGGACTTGTTCATTTCCGTTTTCGTACCATGGCCATAACCCAACGTTCATTGCTGTATCAGGACAATTTGTGAACGACTAAATCTGGAAGCTTATAATCTTCACTCATTTTACTGTAATTGCATTTTAAAACAGGCCCATTAAAGATCGTGCTCTCCCTTCTTCTCTCCTTTTGACCATGTCTTAAATTGAGATCATTGCACTGTACACAAAGGAAATGCCACACATTTCGACAGAGTCCGTAATAATGGTCTTGTGTCATTTTCCTGTAGTGATGGTGCTAAGATGTGTTACACCAGTACTTGGTGTCTGTTGTGTGGGACATAAAAATATAGATGTTGTGTTACATTGCTTGTTTTTGCCCTTCCTTGTGTCTCGGCTCACTACTATGCTTAAGAGACCGAGACATTGTTTGAATTCTCTCTTTCTTTCATCCCACTCTTCTTCCTTTTGGTCTTCCCATTGTCCTGATTCATACTACGTATGTATCACCAGTCAGTCATGTTGCCTGGCCAGCTCCCACTTGTCTGATCTGGGACCTAGTTGGCGCCCTCTCTTTCCCCCTCCTTATTGGGGCAGAGATCCTTTTGGTACCCAGAGAGAGAGACAGAGACAACCATTAGAAACATTAGAAGCGTAGAAGACGGGCACACACACATTGTGATGCACACACAAAGGTGGAAGTGAAAATGGCTTAGCTGGCAGTGTCACATCACAGAGGAACACGTGGGATTTCAGTTGAACTTTCAGAAATCGTGCAAGTCTGGACTTCCCGCCACACCGGGTGACACTGTAGAACACTGTGCTCAGCAGCGAGGGCACTATAGTCCACTCTGTGTGGGTGTGTCACCTTGTTGTGTTGTGTGTCCATGTGTACCATTATATAGGAAGCAGCACTATCCAAAAGCTGTGTTTTTTTCCGACTTGGACCATTAGACCTAGTACTTTGCCAAGCTGTTTTTGTTGTGATCGTTTCTTTTAGAAAAGAGAACTGAAGCGATTTAGCAGCTGTAAAAATAAAATAAAGTCGACTCTAAATAGATCTCTTTTTTACTGCATTGCGTTGGCTTTGTCTCTGTTGTGTTTTGGGCTCATTTAAGTTTTTACTGACGCATCTACTTTTTGATTATGTCATGAGGTGTTGTGACCCATCGTCCAGAACCCATGAGGGTCTGAGTCTGAGTTTGTTTTGGCAGCCATGTTTTTTTTTAATTTCTTGTTGGGTTGCATGCTACACAATAGCATGCTTCATTGTTTTAGCAGATGCAAAACGAGGGGAAACGTTTCTCCCCAGATATTCCTTCCTAGTCTATCTGCCATAACGGTTCTCAATGAAATAGAAAAGGTTTAATGAATTTCCACTCCTGGGTGAAAAAATAGGTCTTTTTTTAAAAAGCAGTGGCTCTTTGGGCTTGCTTCAAATGTTCCGTGGTGTGCGTGCGTGTGTGCGTGTGTGTGTACATGTGCGCGCGCACACATCCACATACAAATGGTGTGTGTCAGGGAGGTAACAAAAAATTGCCGGGCGCCACAGCCTAACTGCTGACACTAAAAGTGCTCGTTTAAAGTGGCCTCCTAGGCTTTGTCAATTGCTCACATTTTCTGTAAGTGCTGCCTCAATTGGCCTGGCTTTGGCACTGACATGAGTAGATTAGCCTGGATTTCTCTCATGTTTTTCCTGCTCTGTACACCCCCTACCACACACACACACACACACACACACTTGCTCAGACTTTCCTCCCTTTTTTTTCTTTCTGGCAAAGACTGTCTGCTCTGGAGACTAACCTGATTCCCATCTCTGTGAATGGCACTTTGCCCTGGCTGCATCCCTACTCTGGCCGAATTGGACCGATATAAAATGATGAGCAAAAACACTAGCTGCCCATGGCTGAACATTTAGAACCCAGAGTGTCCCCCCTGCTAGGCTATTTCTCATGGTTTGTTGCCGATAGGGGACCCCAGAACTGCATTTGCATGAATCTGACGCCTTCGAAAAACAAATCTTTCTAAAAAACTCTTGGGGATCTCTGGTTTTGCATTTGCATGTTAACTGAGAAAAATGGAGACACGTCTAGCTTTCTCCTTCTTCCAACTTTGTTGTCCACAGGCTTGGCATAGTTACTGTGGTGCGCCAGAACATAGCAAATTTTAGTATGCGTGTGCACAAATTTATTTTTGAGAATGGAGAAAATATGATATTAATCTAATTGCTCAGTTATCTGTGAACGTAGCCTTACTCCTAATGTCTTTCCTCCTCACAGGGTGTACCCATGGACGCCATGGCCATGAAGCGTTCCCAGCTATACGCCATGGGCGGCAGTAGCCCGTACGGCCAGCAACAGCCCGGCGGGGCCTATCCAGGCCAGCCCTACGGCTCACCCGGCCAGCACCGCTACCCAATAGCCATGCAGGGGCGTGGCCAAGTGCCCATGGCAGGAATGCAGTACCCTCCACAGCAGCAGGTATGGATGGCATGCGTGCCGTATGGCATCTAGTGGTTCTATAATTGGTGGTGTTTACATGTAAACGTGGGGACCGTGTGGTGTTTTTTTGAATATAATAAGTTTAACAAACATGACTATCTTCCTAACACTGTGTGGAGTCTCTCAGCGAGTAGTGAATTTAGGGATGTGTTTTAGTTAAATTGAAGGGGGTTTGTTATCAAAAATGAGTTCACCACAGGACTGTCAATGGTTCAGTAACTACACTCACCAGTCACTTTATAGGTACACCTTCCTAGTACAGGGTTGGACCCCCCCCCCCCCCCCCCCAAGGGGGCCAAATTGTGGCAATAAAATATCCCTACACCATTATTACACCTGCCTGTACTGTTGATAAAATTAAGGATGTATCCGTGTTTTCATGCTGTTGACACCAAGTTTAGACGTGCTGTGTGTTCAGAGATGCTCATTCATATACCTTGGTTGTTGCAAGTGACGAGTGTCTTTCCATCAGCTCAAATGAATCTGGTAATTTTCCTCTGGCTTCAACCAGGCATTTTCGGCCACTGAACTCATAACCTCTGGATTTTTCTTCTTTTTTTAGCCCATTTTCTGTAAACCCTGGAGATGACTGTGTGTGAATATCCCAGTAGATCAGTTTCTGAATTAGTCAAATCAGCTCGCCTGGAACCAACAACCATGCCACATTCAAAGTCACTTAAATCATCTCCTTTCTCTCCCATTCGGATGCTCGGCTTGAAGTGCAGCAGATTGTTTTGACTATGTCTACGTGCCCAAAGGCATTGAATTGCCACCATGTGAGTGGTTGATTAGAAATTTGCGTCAATGTGCGCCTAAAAAAGTGGGCGGTGAGTGTATAATCAACACTGTCTTTTTTAAGTTACTATTCATTGGAACTAATGAAAGGGTAATATCTATTTTACACTACATTACATTTATCAGACGCTTTTGACCAAAGTGACTTACAGGGACGACGTGTTATTATTTGACATTACATTACATTGAACGAAAAATGTCTGCACACTTAAATCCCCTTTGTGTTCTTGTAGTAATAGAGCTCGAAAGTGACGTCACTTCCCCCGATTTCATGGGACCTCAACGGCGTTTTTAGCCGAAAATCGTAGCATGTAATCCAATGGCGGTATTAAAATGATATTTCGTTCCCCTTCGAGTTGTGCCACGAGCTCCTCATATGTTGTTTCTGATATTTTTGTTTAATTTTTCGTACGAACCCCCAAACTTTTTAGAAAGCTGTGTTTCTTCACATTTTTCATGCAAACGGCCTCGGAACAAAACATTGATGCTTCTGCATGAATAATCTTTATCTAGCCTCTTAAACAGCATATTTGGAGCCCAGCGCATATAATGACTGTGATCGGAAGATATTTACACGCTACCATGTTGTTAGATGGTCAGCTTAGGTCCCGTGAAATGCGGAACTAAGGGACGGGACTCGAGCACTATAGGCCAAGCTTTCGGTCTACTGACCTTCCCCAGGGCTCCGGTTAAACACACATTACATTACATTAAATTGCATTTGGCACGTTTTCAACCAAAGCAACTTACAATCGAGGACAAAATCATAGCTGACATCACTAGTAGAACAAAGTGCACAGGAAATATACAGCACAACACGTGCAGATGCTATGTAGGGTTATTAGTAGTGTTGCACCGATACGATTTTTTGGCCCCGATACCTGATACCTGGCTATGCAGTATCGGACGATACCGATATCATACCGATACCACCCTATTTGAAATGTATATATATATGAAGGGCTGTAGTGCATACTACTTGGATGTAAAATCATTGCATGGCTTTGTCAGGCTGCTGCCTACCTTTGTGAAACAGGAAAAAGACTAATACAAAGTGAATCCAGCAAAACGTTTTATACTTTTAAAATACCTCTATGAAATAACTAATTTCAAGGCTGTTTAAGTGTCATACAAGCAGCACCTGTAAATGGTATTGGTGCCCCATTTGTTGGTACTCGCTGATACCGATACCACCATTTTAGTACCGATCCACCGATACTGGTATCGGTATCGGTACAACACTAGTTATTAGTTCTGTGTGTGTGTGTGTGTGTTTTTTTTAAGGTACATCAACACAGGGTTAAGTAGAGTACACAGACGCATCAGCTCAAGCATCAGTGTAGTAGATAGTCACAAAAGAGAAGAGTCTTAACTTGCTTCTTGAAGGCTGAAAGAGATGCGCCTAGTCTTGCTGTACGCCTAGTCTTGCTGTTTTTTTTTCTGTGTAAATGGCCTTAAACTGACCGAATGGCCATTTTTGTTGAGTTATTTTTGTCATGTTGAGCCATGGAGGTTGCGCTAATTAATGTGCGATGCTACGAGAGGGCTCCCGTGAGTCAGCTAAAATCTCCCATAGACTTCAGAGCAAAAAATAGCACCAAATTGTCAGTGGTCTTAATTTAGGAGGCTGTAGTACTTTAGGTTATCACAACAGCGGCGAGAGAGAGAGAGAGAGAGAGAGAGAGAGAGAGAGAGAAGGAAGATGGCAAATGGGTTTGAGTTTTCTAGCTGAACTAAACAGGAAGAGAAACCACACAACTAAGCTTAGAGGCCCATGCTGCTATTCTGTCCTACATGAGCATACTGTACATCTCATGGGTGGTTGTGGTGTTGTGTGTGTGTGTGTGTGTGTGTGCGTGTGCGTGTGCGTGTGCGTGTGCGTGTGCGTGTGCGTGTGTGTGTGTGTTCTGGCTTTTTTAGTCTGTCATGGGTGTGTAGGTGACTGGCATGCACCATGTGTGTAAGCTTATTTCAGCTTGCTTTGTGTATGCGAGTAAGGCAGTCTGGTGGACTGTTTTTAGTATGACTTCTGCATGTGTGCATGTGTGTGCTTATTTAGTGTATGGTGGTCAGACGTGTGTGTGTGTGTGTGTGTGTGTGTGCCTCTCACTCTCTCTCTCTCTCACTCACACGCGCACACACACACACACATTTCCACGTGGGGTGGAGAGACTGGGTGTGCATGTTTGAGTGGGCCGATGAGGTTGGGTAGGGCAGCTCTGCTCTGCTCGGCTCAGCTCTGTGCTGCGCTGTGTGTACTATTCTGGGCACGGCCTGCGCTGACGCTATATTTAGACCAGGCCTGCTTAAAGCCACCCCAGAGACAGCATGCCAGTCTCTCTCTGTCTCTCTCTCTCTCTCTCTCTCTCTCTCTCTCTCTCTCTCTCTCTCTCTCTCTCTCTCTCTCTCTCTCTCTCTCTCTCTCTCTCTCTCTCTCTCTCCCACACACACACTTTAATTCTCTCTCCTTGCCACCCTTCTGTCCTACCGTCTCTCTCTCTCTCTCTCTCTCTCTCTCTCTCTCTCTCTCTCTCTCTCTCTCTTTCTCTCGCATACACCCAGAGCCAATCTGTTGACGTATGAGCTCTACTCATAAACTAAAAACACACCACGCTAGCAAGGGCCACACACAGAAATGTGCTCTGAAATAGCTCTGCAGCACACTTTGAAAAACTTCACGGAAATCGTCTGTAGAGGTTGCGTAGGTCCGTTTTTAATGTTTATTACAATGTTTTTGCAAATGTGCCCTGAATTTCCTTCTAACCCTTTGCAATGACTCTCATTCCATCAAGACCTTTTTACGATCACACGACATTGAAACATTGGAAAATCCGCCTGAAATTCAAACTGGTTTAAGGATGGACATAGTTTGTGGTTCTCCCTAGAAATGTGTCCGAGGTTTTCCTCGAATTGGGAGCTGTGTGAGACATCAGTTTATTTATTTTTTTGCCTTAAATGTTTCCAATACTTGTGCTTTTGTGTGTAAGAAGGAGACAAAAGGAAAAGTGAGTGAGGGAGAGCAAGAATCCTGAAACCATATGCAATGTCTAGGTGAGCATCTCCTCCTGGATTTTTCTCCTCGTGATCTTTCTCCTTATGATTTATGTTCAGCTGGCAGGTTTTGAAATAGAAGCGCCTATAATAAAAACATCCTGACTGGTGCTGCACTACCATTCTTCTCCCCTGTGCCCAGGGTACTGAACCAGAGCCACATCCACAACTCTCACATGCTCATGCCCATTCAGGACAGAACCTTGGAGTTTAGTGGAGGATGCACAGGCTGCATGAAGAATGGAAAATGTAATGTCTTGGTATCGAGAGATACACTTTATATCGTACAGGCCAGACTGGCTGGCAGACACACACACACACACACACACACACACACACACACACACACACACACACACACACACACACACACACACACACACACACACACACACAATGTGTGTGTCCAATTTAGGACTCAGATTGAGCTCACAGACTTTGTGGCTACCAAGGTACACAGTGCAAGACAGATAACAAAACATAGCCTTGTTAATGGAACATAAGCCATTGCATTATCAAATACTCATTCACAGCACTTTCTGTGATCTAAACCAGTGTTTCTCAAATGGTGGGTCACGACCCAAAAGTGGGTCGCGGAGGGGTCATGGGTGGGTCGCGGAGCCGTGGTGTAAGAAAAAAATCGTAATTCAATGATTCGCTAAAAAAAAACATCCAACTTTTCCTGCAACAATTTACAACTTTTATTTTGATAGGCTATTGAACTTGTGTCATCTGTCGTCATAGATAAAATCAGAATTTTTATGCGAGATAGTAGCGTGCAACCAGTCATTCGAGTGTCGCTAAAAAAAATTGGGTCGCGACTGAATGAGAGTGGAAAATGGTGGGTCTCAAGACTGTTCCAGTTGAGAACCACTGATCTAAACCATAAAGAAAAAGCTGAAAAATATTGAAATTGTTGTTGTACACTAGATTTATGAATGTGTTTATGATGAGTTATGCGATCATTGTAGCATTCAGCGGTGTTATGGCATCTGACACATTAGTGTAAAATAGTGCAGTCCTCCTATCAGGAACATGCGCGCACACACAAACACGCTATGCCTTATTCAGGCCTCTCTTGGTTGGTCCAGGCTTTGAGTTAATCAAGGAAACGATTAAAGAATTATCATCAGGTAATTGACAAATTTGTGCAGAAAAGCGTTTCCACCTGAAGAAGCAGCTGTGCTGACATCATTCAGATGTGGAGTCTGCTGAGAAGTCTGGGGCCTGTTAGCCCCAGGCATAGTCTCAACCGGTGGGATGGTAGGCACACAGAAATGGGTCACAGACTCGTCTTGGGTGGGTCATAAGGGGCTTGTTGAAAAACAGTAATAAAAAGGTTACTGTGTCAGATGTAATTCCCTGTCTGAAATGACAAGCAGTTTTTACTGTGTTCAACTGAATTTGTCATGCCGATTTGTTTGTGAGTTTTGAGCACAGGTTTCAGGGATAAAATGTGTTCATGTGTTCATGAAATGGTTATGGGAATAAGGTGCGAGTTGTTGGGAAGCTGCCGCCAACTGAGCTTGTTTCACAAATTGAATTGTGATAGAAGGGTGAGGGATTGGATAAATGCGATAAATGCATAAATGCAGTTTCATTGTGTACAGTGTGCACTTGTGTGAGTGTCACAATAACAATGGGAGTTGGAGTTTCCCAAGTTGGCTTTCAGTTCACCAAAATGCCCTTTAAAACTATAAAGGGGGCGGGGGTTTGGAGCCCCCCACATTTGGGCTTGCATGCCCATGGGGACTTCGGTTCGAGTCCGGCAGGGGTCATTTCCTGATCCCATCCCATCCCGTCCCACTCGCTTCCAGTCACCATCTCAGACTGTCCTATCAAATAAAGGCATAAAACCCCCTAAAAAATATATTTAAAAAAAAAGACATTACGCATTAGTTCACTTCCCTGTGCCAAATAGACATTTACCTCCCATTAGGCAGGGAAGGGCTTTCTGCCAACTTTCCAAGTAATCAACAAAATTAAATCCCCCACAATGTTTATTGACGGAATTTTCTTTGAAGTAAAAAATGTCAACCATTTGTCTTGTGACTCCATGTTGTAAAATCAAAAGGATTTCAAAATTGGTGTGGAGAGTGTGGGTGTCCATGTGTGCATGTGTTTGTATTTAAGTCAAATCTGACTGACAAACATTTGTGAGGCTCCTTTTATTACTTGTTTGGGATTGGCAGACAGATGTGTTTAGTATGCATGTGTCTGAAGGTGCATTTGTACACTGTGTGTGTGTGTGTGTGTGTGTGTGTGTGTGTGTGTGTGTGTGTGTGTGTGTGTGTGTGTGTAGCTTGGAGCAGCTGTGTGGTGGTTGAGGTGTGTAAATTGGTTGGGCAGGTGGGAGCCTCACCGTGACTTGCTGGTGTGACGAGACAACCCTCCCAGCGTCGAACCTCCCCTTGGCATATCACCCCCCTCCAGGTCCACTCATGGCCAGCTGAACTTTTCATGATGCACACACACACATAAACAACACACACATCTCCAAAAATGGCATGCAAAAGCCGCCCATTACACACACACATGCACACACACAGCAATCATTTTTGACCTCAACCTCTTTGGTTTGTCACTGTGGCAGGTTTCTGTATCACCGTCATTTCTTTCCATCTTCCTTCTTTTAAAATCTCTCTCAAGATCTCAAAAATCTCCCTCTCTCAATGGTCAACAGTGTTGCTTTGCTGAGTGTATGATGGGGTTATTAATTCATTTTCTAATATTTTAATATAATAATTAATTTTAGGCATAATTGTCACTCATTTAAAAAAAAAAAACACCACAGTGATTGCACTAATGTATTTATGGAAGTAGGGGTCTGTGTAGGCACTTACATGGGTGTATTTGTGTGTGTGTGTGTGTGTGTGTGTGTGTGTGTGTGTGTGTGTGTGTGTGTGTGTGTGTGTGTGTGTGTGTGTGTGTGTGTGTGTGTGTGTGTGTGTGTGTGTGTGCGCGTGCGCGTGCGCTCTTTGTGCATATGTGCCTGTTTGTTTACGTGTGTGTATGCGTCTCTGCCTTTGTGTATACCGGTATTCGTGTGTGTGTGTGTGCGTGTGTGTGTGTACTGTACGTATGTGTCTGTCTTTGTGTACGTATATGCGTGTGTGTACTGTACGTATGTGTCTGTCTTTGTGTACGTATATGCGTGTGTGTGGCAGTGCTGCGAGTGCCAGCAGTGTTGAGTGAATGATGGGGAGAGCCGTGCCAGAAGGGGCCGGGTGTCACGGTGCCATTTGGACAGCGGTGGCCTGGCCGGCTGCACCATCAGTCAGGGCGCTCAGTAAAAGGTCAGGCCACTCTGACACCCAGTCAGCCTCCCACCGACTCGCTAGATCAGCGTGTATGTCCCGGGTCTTCAACTCGGCACCATTTGGTGCGTTCATGTGAGGGTGTGTTTAGGCCGTATCACATAAAGAATGGAGGGTGCATGTCTGTTCGTCTAATTGTGTGTATGCGGTATGTATGTTTGCGTGACTTGTGTGGAGCTATAGAATACACACACACACTACTGTAGATGTGTGTGTTTTGTGTGGCAGAGCAATAATCTGTATACTGCCTCCTACTGCTGAATTTGAATGTGTGAGCACAGGCTCAGGGAGTACAGTAGGATTCGTGGCTGAAACTGAGTGCGTGCGTGCGTGCGTACGTGCGTACGTGCGTGCGTGTCATTGTGGAGCAGAGTGTGGGCATGGCCTTGGAACAGGGCTTGGATGGCGTCTGGTCCAGCTGCATGGAGCTGTGGTGGCCGGCCCTTCTGCTGATTCCAGAGAAGTCAGAAGTGCTGACACACATGGCCCGCTTGTGGGAACCCGTGGTGCGCGTGTGCGCGTGTGCGCGTGACGCGCGTGTGTGCGTGTGTGCGTGTGTGTGCGTGTGTGCGCGCGCGCGTGTGCGTGCGTGCGTGCGTGCGCTGTGAGGGTGAACGCGCACTGTGTGTGTGTGTGTGTGTGTGTGTGTGTGTGTGTGTGCGTGCGCGCGCGCTGTGAGGGTGAACGCGCACCGTGTGCGCGTGCGTACTTGCGTGCGAGAGCCTACAGGCGGGAGAGAGGAAGGGAGAGCAGGAATATCATGAGTTTCACCAGAGGCTTTCTCCTCTCCTCTCCTCTCCTCTCCTCTTCTCTTCTCTTCTCTTCTCTTCTCTTCTCTTGTGTAACGTGGCTCCAGTGACCAGTGCAATTAAGGCCAGATGAGACACGAAGGATGTGCCACTGGCAATCTCCCCACTATTAACACACACAAGATTACATTACATTGACGCAAACACATACTAGTATACACACGGAGCACACATACACACACAAAAATGAACACAGTAAAGTAGTAAAAAGAACAGTGATTTTCTGTAAAGTAACCAGTCTGTGCCACACACACACACACACACACACACACACACACACACACACACACACACACACACACACACACACACACACACACACACACACACACACACACACACAGGTTTCTTGTCTGTAATCCAAGTTGGCAATTTGCCAAGCTTGGGAGGGAGAGCAGGGGGAGAGAGATGCTACAGATGTGTGATCCGACCGCGCCACTTGAGGGAGATTTTGGGCCACTCGCCCCCCTGTGTCCGACCCACTTGTTGATTGACGCTTAACCATAGACAGATGGCACCCAATTGGGGAAAAAAAAGACCTGCTGTGGGCATGTGTGTATGTGTGTCACAAATTGATTAAGACTGTGTGTGTGTGTGTGTGTGTGTGTGTGTGTGTGTGTGTGTGTGTGTGTGTGTGTGTGTGTGTGTGTGTGTGTGTGTGTGTGTGTGTGTGTGTGTGTCAACAGATGCCAGCTCAGTATGGGCAGCAGGGCATGGGTGGGTACTGCCAACCGGGCCAGCCACCGTACTTCAGCCCACAGCAGCAGCAGCAGCAGCCCCCGACTGGCACCAGCCAACCCCCATACATGCAGCCCAGACCTGGACAGCAGCAACAGGTGGGATACATGCACACACATGCACATTTAGGCCCTTGCTATGCTTGCTGCAGGATACACGTGCGCGGGCACGATTCGTGCGGGAACACGTTGACATGCGCATATCGTGTAAATTTAGTGCGTGTTAGACACTGCAGCCAAATGCGTGCGTTAGGTGCGATATCTTTATACTCGCTGGGGGCGATCGTAAGAAAGACTGCAGTTTCACGCGAGACTGGTGAAAATGAAGATGGCTGCATCTTTTAAGAGCGTCTCATTGAGCTTGTCCGGAATTACAAACATTTGCGATCATACTTCCCTGCTGCACTTTGAAAAAGGAGCGTGCAAAGCAGCAGTAGCAGTATCGTCTCCTTGCCCGCGGAGTACTTCTTTTTGTTTTGTTTTCCTTACAGTCGGTGTTCCCTATATTCGCATCGCAATGTTGCTCTCTCTGCCCCCTGGATGATACCGGCAGTATTTTGCGTGTTGGTCTTCTGCTTTTAAAGCAATGCCGTCTGTTGCTTGCAGTGCCTCGCGTAATTTACGGCTCGCAGCGTACCGAGGGCCTTACACAAGGTTGCATGCATCACATACTTCAAATTCCACTTCAAATTCCTCCAAGGGCAGTAAACGTCCTCCAAGGGCCGTACTATGAACACAAACCAGGATATCCCCCTGCACTTTAGGCCTATACTGAAGGCAGCCACCTTTAAAACAGACCCCACATTCTCTAGGTCCCCTGAGTATAACTTAATTGTATTTCAAATGTAATTTCTAGGATTCCTTTTCAAAATATGTCATATTTCATGTGAAGCTCCATAACATTAAAATTATATCGGAGGCAAAACGGCCACATGGTATGGCCCTTGAGACATAGGTTCCCCACCCCTGACATAGTGTACACACACACACAAACACGTGCACATACACACTTTTGCGCTTGGAGACTCATGTACGGTCACACTATACACGCACTGTATCGGCAAAGCTCTTCTCCTGCTCTGTTTGTGATTGTTTTTTTCCATTCGTTTGCCAAATCCTGCACCTGCTACGTAGCACCTGGTAAGAATTTTGGCATCATCCAATCCATCCAGATTGCAAGCTGTGCTCAGTGCGAGTCTCCAGCAGTGACTTAACAGAGCATTGTTTGGCCTCAGTTATTTGCTAAAAATAAACACAAGGACCACGTCAGGGCATGTTTTTATTCCACAGAAGGTAAACTGTCTAAAGCCTTGTTCACACACGTCACTGCTAGTTACTCGCTCAGCGAGTGCCGTCTATAGAACATCCATGTGTCCTAGCGAGACGAGGAGGCGAGATGGCGAGTGTACAAGTGACGCGATGTGGGCGGATTCCGAGTTGAAAATATTTTCACTTTGATCGAGACGAGTAAGCGAATAACCAATTGGAATGCAGAGTTTGTTACTTAGTTCTCACTTTTGCATTGGCACTTAAACCTGCGGGAACGTTTAGCGGACGTTCCATGAGCAAGTGGCGAGTAGGCGAGTGAGTGAGAAGCGAGTTTTGTATGTGAACGTAGCTTTATAGTGTACTGCATAAAGGAGTTCTTGAAATAAGTAGCCAAGTATTTGTCATGTTAGCTGGCTAAACAATTTGACCTCTTATCCAGGTTGGTGCCATCCTGCCAACTTCAAAGAAAATCATTGTGTCAACTTCCTTTGCACACATCAGCATTATGACCAATATAACCGCTAGTAACATTTGACAGCTTGAAGATCATGTTTAACGGTGCTGACCTAAATATTAGTTTGCTCAGAGTACTGTTCTGCATCGCTCTCTGTGGTTGGTTTTCTCTGTTGTTATGTTATGGTGACATTGCCATTTAGATATTCCTAGATGGCAGAAACTTGGCAGTCTCTTTTATTTTTATAGCATTTTTAAAATGGAATTGTCCCAAAATGTTTCAAAAGGAACAAAGTGCTTTGAAGAGAAGAGGCAATATGATTGACTACTCTATTCAATGGGAAAGGGCTATGGCACGCATACAGCGACACCTCCGGATTGCTAACAATTCCATCTGTTTACATTAGCCCACAACCTTGTCCTTCACAGCAGACTATTTATAGCATTTCACTTAGAGTGAGGGAGCAAAAAAGCCCAACTGCAGTCAGTTTTCTATGAATAACTCAGCCTTTGTCTATAAATAAGAGTCTGTGATTTCTGTGAAGTTACTCTTTACTTGTTGTAATGAGCGAGAGGCTGGTTGGCAATCTTATCAGGTTCTGTGCTGATTAACACCTGGGTGATAAGGAGGCTGCTCTGAATTGTGAATAGAGCCACGTGTAAGACCTTTGGAGATGGCATTCGTCCTGAAAATAAAACAAACAAATAAGTAAAAGTCAAGCCCTTCAGGCTCCAATGAGGTTAGTTCTAAAGTCTACCTTTAAGGTATTTATATTTTTTTGTATTATGACATTCTGTGCTTTTAGTGTTGCAACCTGTCTGTGCAGTATAAGTGAACAGGAACTGTGTAAAATGAAGAGGTTCCTGTCACAGGCTGTTGGCCCTGTATATGAAAGAGCGGAATAACTTCAATAATAATGTTCTCAGAATGCCCCTGTACGTGCTGTATAAAGTGTGTGTGTGTGTGTGTGTGTGTGTGTGTGTGTGTGTGTGTGTGTGTGTGTGTGTGTGTGTTTGTGTGTGTGTGTGTGTGTGTGTGTGTGTGTGTGTGTGTGTGTGTGTGTGTGTGTGTGTGTGTGTGTGTGTGTGTCTACAGAGTGTGACGGGGAAGAAGAGAGCCACTGTTTATGTGTGCATCTGTATCAGTGTAATGGCATTCTGCACATAGAAGTGTGCGCGCAATGCATGCAGTATGTGTGCACCCGCTGCACCAGAGTGTATATGTGTGCAGGGCCTGCATGCATTTACTGTCTTTGGCAGCTCTGGCTACACTGTGCAGGAGAGGGGAGAGGAGAGGAGAGGAGAGGAGAGGAGAGGAGAGGAGATAAGAGGAGGCTGCAGGAGGAGAGGAGAGCAGAGCAGAGCAGAGGAGAGGAGAGGAGAGGAGGCTGCAGTAGTGGAGGGGAGAGGAGAGGAGGCTGAAGTAGTAGGGCGAGTGTGACCTTGAGTAGAACTCTCTGGGGCTCCTCTGCAATATGAGAGAGAGAGAGAAAGGGAGAGCGAGCACATGGCCTTCTCAGCCAAGGCCTGCAGCTCCCATTCACTGTCACCACACTGCGCCACACAGCACCGCACACTTAATTCTCATAACCTTCCAGCTATTATTTTCATTCTCTACCCCTCTAGCTGTCTGGCTTGTACCGTCACACAAACTTTTCCATCACACACACACACACACACACACACACACACACACACACACACACACACACACACACACACACACACACACACACACACACACACACACACACACAATCGTGCACTCACCCTGAGAGTGATGGGGAGAAGTGTCTTCATTTCAATGGTGCCTGAGGCTTCAGAAAGTGTTTCACCAAAGAATTGTGTGTTTGTGTGTGCTTGTGTGTGTGTGTGTGTGTGTGTGTGTGTGTGTGTGTGTGTGTGTGTGTGTGTGTGTGTGTGTGTGTGTGTGTGTGTGTGTGTGTGTGTGTGTGTGTGTTTGTGTGTGTGTGTGTGTGTACGTACGTGTCTAGGTGTGTGTGTGTGTGGTGGGGAGAAGGGGGGAGTGAATCTCAAAGAAAATACTCAAGTAGAGCTTGAATAGATTTTATCCAGCAAGATAAAAGCTGGAGATTCTAGGCTGCTCCACGTGCTAGGACAGCCCCCGACATTAAACCCACTATATCTACAGACATCAAGCATTGTGTGATTTTTTTTTTTTTTTTTACGGCCTATTCACTTGCTAAGTCGTGATCCATCATGTATAATTGCCTGTCTGAATTATTAATTAAGTGTGCTTTTAATTATTAATTAGCGGCGTTAATTATGAAGGCTTAAGTTGTTTTGAAGCGCGTGGTTCAACACCCTGGCTCCTAAGGATGGAAGAGATAAGGCAGACATGGTGTGCACATGTATGCACGCATGCACGC
>NC_085874.1:17456829-17459329 GCF_034702125.1 Engraulis encrasicolus | reverse complement strand
CTCGTGTGTCCTTACAGGATGCCATGTTAGACAACAGTGTTCAGATTGCCACATACGCACACACTTTTTGTCGCAGGACTATGAGAAGTGAGGCCTGGTGGTTGTGTGTGTGTGTGTGTGTCACGGTCTCAGTTTCTTTAGATATAGGGCCCGTGTACTGTGTTTTGAGTTTTGATTTAATGACATGGCACAGCACATGCATACGCATGCACGCACGCACGCACGCACGCACGCACGCACGCACGCGTGCACACACACTCACACACACACACACACACACACACACACACACACACACACACACACACACACACACACACACACACACACACACACACACACACACGATACACACCACACAATACACAGATATTACAACAGGTCTGCCAGAATTCTTCAGCTCTGTCTGTTGTGCACACCGTTTTATCCTCTTTATCCCTCTCTCTCTCTCTGATGAGAATAAAAAACCTTCGAGAGACCATCTTGGTGAAGTACGTTTCTAAGTGAAGCATTTGTCTTGTTCACTAGATCCACAGGGCCCCCCATAGCTGATCCAGTTTTCAGGAGCTAAAATGGCGGCACCAGCTCCGGGTCTTATGACTCCCCCACTGCACAGAGCAGAACACAACAGCACAGCAAAGCACAGCACAGGCCTTTGCTAGCTCCAGCATTGCCACACACTTTCCCTCCATTCGAAGGCAGGAGCCCGGCTGTGCACAGAACACTATGTCCTTCATCCCCACCCCTCTCTCCGTAGTCACCAAGTGAAAGCTATGGAAGGACAGAAGAGGAGGAGGAAAAAGAGGTTGGAAGTGATAGATGTTTACTAGGGATGAAGAGCCAGAGGAACAGAAACGGAAGGAGAGAAGGGAGAGAAAGAAAGAGAGAGAGAGGGAGAGAGAGAGAGAGAGAGAGAGACTTACATTCCTCTCCTGCTGCAGAGCCTTCTCTGCTTCTGCCTCTGCACCCCTGAGCTGTCGCCACGCCATTGGTGGAGAGCAGCCGCCACTCAGAGGGCGGGCTCACCCGCTGCCACAGCCTATCCCGTTGCTCGCCTCATTTTTAGAAGCTATTTTTTCCATATCATGTCTCTAACTCTCTCTCTGCTTGTCTTTTCCCGCTACTCCATAACTCTGTCTCTCTATCACACAGACACACACGCAGTCACACACGCAGACACACGCAGACACACACGCAAAAAAGCGCAGACACACACACACACACACACACACACACACACACACACACACACACACACACACACACACACACAATTCTCTCTGATGCAGACAGATCTGCTAGATTTGTTTACCGTCCATTTACTTTCTAATGATCGGACTCAAACAAACACTCTTTTCCAGATGAGTGCCCTGCCTAGTGGGGCGGGCAACACCGCAACTCGCATCTCGCCCGGCCAGTCACACCCCAATGGCTGCTGCAAGGATAAATATTTTCCCACCGGTGCCGTGGTCAGAAAAGGGTTTTATTATGGAGGCTGAAATGCTTTAAGTGGAATGATGAGATTTTATTTATTATTTTTTTTTTTTTTATAAGCCGAAGTGACTCTTCCACATAGGGCAGTACGTTTTTGTTTTGGTTTCTTCATGGGCTATTGAAACCCAGACGTTTGTGCTCTCTTCTTTCTGCAGATAATGCAAAATATTGGCTTGTTGGAGTGTAGGTATCATGTTACCACCTAGTGTGTGAGATTTTTCATAATCGCTTATTTGCTGTTGATTTATTACAAAATGAAGGCCATGTACATAAATCACACTCACTGTGTTTTGTGTCTACAGTACACTTCACTGTCAGTCAGTCACTCAATACACGTGGTATGGGGGGGTATTTTATAATAAAGACATCTTTTTTTGTGATATGAATTTATGATATTACAAAATGTACCTTTCACACACCCCACAAAATGCAAGAATACACTTGGTGTCACCCAGTCAGTGTGCCTGTCTGTCTGCCTTACAGTACAGTGCACTCGGGCTTGCCTGTGTGGTTGCGCTGAGGTAACACTCCAGTGTCTTTAAAAGCTTTGGGGCTGAGTCTTATGTCATCGTGAATGCTCTATTTTTAAATCCCGCTCACTTGCGGTGTCTCTGTCTGAAGTGTGTGTGTATATGTGTGTGTGCGCGTGTGTAGCACAATGCCCCACTGAACCCTTGCCAAGGACAAGAAAGAGGGAGAGGGGGGGGGAGATCAGGATAGCTTTAACATGCAATCATTCACTCCTGCTCTCTCCTCTTCCACCACTTATCGCCAGCTGACTGACTCACAGGCTTAAGTCTCCACTGAAGCTGCTGCTGCACTCTTGTCGCCCCACTGACTGATAAAAAGCATCCAAGGAAATTCATGCTCGCTTGTGTTTGGTGTATTTGTCTGCGAGGGTGTGTGTTTTTTTGTTTTTTTGCCCACTGCTCCTTGTATGAAATCACCAACACCTAACAATCAATTTCTAATGGAAGAAAGGGTTCCCGGTGTTTCCCATTGAACA
>NC_085874.1:17446829-17451829 GCF_034702125.1 Engraulis encrasicolus | reverse complement strand
TCTTAAAGGCCTGTGCCTGTCCTTCTGGTGTTCAAATGTGTGTGTCTCATTCAATCTCCCTGCGCTCACTCTCTCTTTCTCTCTCCCTGCGCTCACTCTCCCTGCGCTCTCTCTCTCTCTCTCTCTCTCTCTCTCTCTCTCTCTCTCTCTCTCTCTCTCTCTCTCTCTCTCTCTCTCTCTCTCTCTCTCTCTCTCTCTCTCTCTCTCTCTCTCTCTCTCTCTGCAGGGCTGCAGGGCTGCGTGAATCACCATAAAACCCCATAATAAACTATTTCTTTTTTCCCCATATTCTTTCTTTGTGTAGACCTCACACATCTCATACTTTCTCTTATCTTGTTTACCTCCCCCTTTTTCCCCCACACACTCTCTCACGCTCCATCCTGTCTGTCACTCCTGGCAGCATGTTGTCCCAGGGAGAGGATTGGAGCTAGATCTGGAATGTTTCATTTGTACAGAATAACAGGTTCTGGGTAGGTGCGAGACCTCACTCTGCTCATCAGGCAAGGAATATTCTTGTCCTGACCAGCTGTAATGGATGCCAACTAGCGGAGTTTAGCGTAGAAGAACGTCAGTAAAGCGCTCTCCCGAAGCCTCATACAGTATCGGTAGCGTTGAGTTTTCGGTCTGAACCTTTAGCTCAGCGGTATCAGAGAGAGTAGAGAGAGAGAGGTTCCATTGGCCCATTGTTTCCGGGTTCTATTATTGGGGGGGAAATCCCCCTTTAGGCAGACCTAGGCAGACCTGAGGACTGTTCTATTCAATGCTAGGAGCATTATGACACGCCCCTTTAGGCAGACCGGAACCTGGTCACATGGGGCACCTAAGTCTCCACCCCTTCCGGGTGGCTTGTGGGGCTGGCAACGCAAAAACTTTTGACTGGGCTGTAATGGACTGATCAAAGCTATTTTCCGACCCACCTCGCATTTCCCCTTCGATCACACATATGCGGTGCCTCAGAATTAATAACAACCAATGGTGTGCTTGTTGACTTCACTTGGCAAGCGATTTTTGAGTTGTGTGTGTGCAAAAATATGTAATTATTTGGACTACACAACAGACGTCGCATGTCCGACGTGCAGCTACTTAAGCCACGGTGCAGCGGTAGGGTTGGCTGTGCCTCGGTTCACGTCAGATATGCGAGGCGCACGTGTAGTCTCCAACACAGTTTTGCACAAAAGCTAAAATAACGTTTCTTGCGTGCCGAAAATGAGTGGTCTTACGACGCAAATCCAAACCTTTCAAATTCACTGTCATCATATGTGAAATCCGGAGCACATGCCAAACGGGATGAGGATTTAGCTTGACTCGCTCCATTAACTCGCACTCAAAATTTTGAGCGCTCCAGCCCCATAGATCGGAAGTAGAAAGGCGTGACTTAGGTGCCCCATTAGGTGCCCATAGAAATCTATTATGTTGGCATATCTCTATGCTTAAAGAATATCTGGCGCTATCGTGCTGTGTCTCCCATGCCCGAACTGGAGTGGGGACTGGTAGGTGGCGGGACTGGTAGGTGGCGGGACTGGTAGGTGGCGGTAGGTGGCGGGACTGGTAGGTGGCGGTAGGTGGCGGGACTGGTAGGTGGCGGGACTGGTAGGTGGCGGTAGGTGGCGGCTTCGAGGTCCAAGTGGTGAACTAGCACAGGATCACCTCAGTTAGCACACACACACCTATCTAAGCATCTGTATGTAAGATCTCTGTTTGGGGTTAGTACTTCTAGACACAGCTCTCCCAGCCCCTGACAGGGGAGGAGTAGCCCTCGAGCTGACTCCAGATCAGTCATGGGACAGCAGTGTGGCATGGCACATGGGAAAACGCACAGTCCCAAACACATCCATCCCATTCTTTTAAAAAAAAGAATCGTGTCCTTCAAAAATAGTAGCATGTATTTGTAGCATAGGTGTTTTTTTCTGTTCTTCTCTGCCACCATCAGCCCCCCCTCCCCAATCCTCTTTTGTTGTCTCTGCCACTCTGCTGGTCTTCTGATGGATTTCTATTCATGTGTTTACTTGCTGTTGCAACATCCCCCTCTTTCCTTTTTTCTTTTCTGTCCTTGTCACTTTGTCACTTTTGGGAGGTTGCTTCCTGTTGTTGTTGTTGTTTGAATCTCTCCAGCAGACCTGTCGCCTTAATCGTGCGTGTGCGTGTGTGCGTGCTTTCGTGCGTGTGTGAGGTGTGTGTGTACGGTGTGTACGGGGTGCATGGTTGTTACAGGTGTGCCTGTGTGGGCTTGTGACCCTCAGCAGCGGGATGATGAGAGCTGTGACAGGAGAGCTGTCAAGGCCACTCACCCGTCTCTCTCTCTCTCTCTCTCTCTCTCTCTCTCTCTCTCTCTCTTTCTCTTTCTCTCTTTCTCTTTCTCTTTCTCTCTCTCTCTCTCTCTCTTTCTCTTTCTCTTTCTCTTTCTCTCTCTCTCTCTCTCACTCGTCACGCTCCCTTCATCCTGCCTTCAGCTTTTTACTTCTTGTCTCGGTCTGACAGTATCCATGCACACACTAACAGACAGATGCACTCGTCATTACACATGTTATGTGCAAACACATGTCTTCATGCACACATACCATGCACACAGACATGCGCAAACACAGTCTCTCTCTCTCTCTCTCTCTCTCTCTCTCTCTCTCACTCTCACTCTCACTCTCACTCTCACTCACACTCACACACACACACATGCGCGCACATGCTCTATCTATCTATCTGTCTGTCTGTCTGTCTGTCTGTCTGTCTGTCTGTCTGTCTGTCTGTCTGTCTGTCTGTCTGTCTGTCTATCTATCTATCTATCTATCTATCTATCTATCTATCTATCTATCTATCTATCTATCTATCTATCTATCTATCTATCTATATCTCTGACACACACACACACACACACACAATCACACAGAGGCTTGCACTTACATCCACACATTTAGAATGAGCCCTTTCCCCGCTATATCTCTCTCACACCTGTGCACACATCCAGCACACACTCACCTGCTCTCACACAAAAGGATGTTGTTGTTTTTTTAGAAGCATCTCTTGACGCTCTTGAAAAAGTAGTAACACCTTTCCACCTTCAGGGAAACACACACACACACACACACACACACACACACACACACACACACACACACACACACACACACACACACACACACACACACACACACACACACACACACACACACACACACACACACACAGAGTGTGCTGAGTGAGTCCCACAGGTGAATAGCCATATCTCTGGCAGCTCAACTGGTCCTGCTGACACACACGGAAGTCTTGACACCCACCTCTTTATCTCCCCTACAGCAGCATGGAGGAGAGGGAGAGGAGCAGAGGAGGTGGAGGGAGAGGGGGGAGGAGGAGCAGAGGAGGTGGAGGTGGAGGGAGAGAAGGTGGAGGGAGAGGGAGAGGAGGAGCAGAGGAGGTGGAGGGAGAGGGGAGAGGAGGAGAGGAGGTGGAGGGAGAGGGGAGAGGAGCAGAGTAGGTGGAGGGAGAGGGGAGAGGAGGTGGAGGGAGAGGGAGAGGAGCAGGAGAGGTGGAGGGAGAGGGAGAGGAGGAGCAGAGGAGGTGGTGGGAGAGGGAGAGGAGCAGGAGAGGGAGAGGAGCAGAGGAGGTGGAGGGAGAGGGAGAGGAGCAGAGGAGGTGGAGGGAGAGGAGGTGGAGGGAGAGGGAGAGGAGGAGCAGAGGAGGTGGAGGGCGATCGGGAGAGGAGCAGAGGAGGTGGAGGGAGAGGGGAGAGGAGCAGAGGAGGTGGTGGGCGATCGGGAGAGAAGCAGGAAAGGAGGGGGAGAGGAGCAGGAGAGGTGGCGGGGGAGAGGAGGAGAGGAGGTGGAGGGGAAGAGGAGGAGAGGAGGTGGAGGGGAAGAGGAGCAGAGGAGCAGGAGAGGTGGACGGCGAGAAGGGGAGAAGAGCAGGAGAGGTAGAGGAGGTGAGGAGGAGAGGAGGTGGAGGGGAAGAGGAGAGGAGGTGGAGGGGAAGAGGAGAGGAGGTGGAGAGCGAGGGCGGAGGCAGAGGAGATGATATTAGACGGGGCCTCCAGACTCCCAAGCTTACCAGCCTTGGCTCTGATTTAATGCCTTTCTTTTACACCTTCAATATCCAGCTTATTTTGTGTGGCAGTGGGTGTGGGTCGGGGGTGACTGGACCTGTAGAATAAAAAAAAAATCCTGTGTGTGTGTGTGCTGTGTGTCACTGAGCTAGCCTACCTTGACTTGTAGAAAGCCCCCCCCACCCCACCACACCCCCATCCCCTGCGTTAATCTGGGCTCATACATGCATACACACTCCTCAGAGGGATTAAAGCAAGTGTGATTTTTTTACACATAGCACTTAGGCTGACATCAAGCTTGTATTTTTTTAAATTCCGGTTCCTTTCTGCCTTGTTATTGTGTTTTTTTCCCACTATTCTCCCCTATCCTCATGAGCTATTCAGAGCTGTCAGGAGCCTTTCTGTTCTTTGTTCTGGCTTACCACTCAATCATCTTTTTTCTGTGCTTTTTTGTTTTTTTTTACCTCTGCCATCCTCCGTTCCCAGGTTCGCCGGTTGTAATATTAAACGTGGGAATGAGCGAGTGTGTTGTTGAGCTATGCAATTGATCCATGTGTGTGTGTGTATGTGTGCATGCATGTGTGTCTAGGCTCCTGTGATGATGAGAGAGAGCGTGTGTGTGCGCACGCATGTGTGTTTGCGTGCGTGCGTGTGTGCGAGACTCACTGAGTTTTTGTGTTTTGCTTCTTTTCTGAGCGTGTGTAATACGGTGTTTGAAGCTGTGCCTCAGTCCTGGAGCTGTGCTTTTTTCTTTTCTTTTTTTAATCATTCCCGGCCGCACATTAAAAGGGAATTTGAAATGTTCTCCGTAACCATCAGTTGTATTTATTTAATCAACGAGTCCCTTTAAAAAGTCATACAGTATTCATGCACACCGACCTGGCACAAGGCCTGGATCCCCCTACACACACACACACACACACACACACACACACACACACACACACACACACACACACACACACACACA
>NC_085874.1:17351829-17441829 GCF_034702125.1 Engraulis encrasicolus | reverse complement strand
CCAGGAAATAGAAGTAATATCCTCCAGCAGCGATGAATATTGCATTGCTGCACTAGGAGGAGTATGTTAGAGTTCGTAATTCATGCTTTATTATAGAGACTCACGGAGAGGGGTTTTTTTTATCCTCCTTTTTTGTGGAGGGGGACTGGAGTTCGGTTAGGATTAAAATTTGAAAACAGGAATGCCGTAAAAGCTGCAACATTTTTATAGAGTATCAAAAGGACATTTACGTTTTAGCACCGCTGCATAAAATTTCATAGTTGTGCTTTGTCAAAAGTGAGGGAGAGGGCCAGGCTCAATCGTTTGCCCACTGTTTTGTTTGTGGAAGGTACGACAGCCTCAAATAAATAACCCAAACATAATTATAATTTCATTAAGATACTGTTCAATATAACAACAACAACAGCTGCAGTGATATGATGTGATGTACTGTATAATAATAATGCCACATCTAGCAAATAAAAATGGTATACATAGACGATCAGGTGAACATGGCAGCTTTAATGTTTACTGCACATGAGTACAACCATGACACAGGGGAGTGTGCTGTTTATTTTGAAGGTTACTTGTGGAACAATGCTATTCATTCATCCCCACCTTTCATTCCCTCTCTCTCTCTCTCTCTCTCTCTCTCTCTCTCTCTCTCTCTCTCTCTCTCTCTCTCTCTCTCTCTCTCTCTCTCTCTCTTTCCCCTTCCCTACCTCTACATCTTCCTCCTCCTCTACCAGCTCTACTTCATCTCTGGGTTTCTGTCCCAGGAGATGTTTTGGTGGAGGCTGCCTGTGTGCTTGCGGTGTCTCCTCTCCTCTTCTCCCAGCGCTCTGCACTTTAATATATCACCACCACCTGACCCTGACCGACCTGGGGGCTATGGCCTCAGTTTGACAAAGTAGCCTGTGTTGAGTTGAGCTGAGCCGGAAGAGAGGTGAAGGGGGAGGAGGGGTAAGAGAGGTACGGCAGTCAACCTTGAGCGGAAATGTGTACGTCTGACCTTTTAACCCCCCCTAGAGTAGTCAGGGGGATATTAACCTTTTACAGATCACTCATTTCTTACTCTCAGCAGACTGCACGTGGTGACCCGGGCAAGAAACGCCCACCCCACCCACTCCCAACCCGGCCTCCCAGCGGCGAATCAGATTGTCCGATTGGCCAGTGAGTCTAGACGGCTGTGTTAGGGAACCAATGGGGAGCCACGTCTGGCTGTTCTCGGCCCCTACTTCCTCCAGGGGTCTGGGTGCCACTTGACAGGATATGAGAGATTAATGTCTGCTCTTTTAGCCCAGATCAGATTAGTGGGCCACAGACTGAAGATGCATTGGCCTGCCAGCCTCGCCTCACTGTCTGCCTGCCATCACGAGAGAGAGAGAGAGAGAGAGAGAGAGAGAGAGAGAGAGAGAGAGAGAGAGAGAGAGAGAGAGAGAGAGATTTGGCTCCACAAGAAAACTAATTACAGCTGTATTTCTTTCTCCTCTTTCTCCAGCTTCCTTTTCCCATCACACATACACACACAACTCTCCCTCCTCCCATCCTTCTCTCCACCCTCTCCTCTCCTCTCTTCCTCATCCTCCGAGAGGGTGTGTGAGTGGTCATAGTTTCCATTTCAGAGTTGCAGAAAGCGTCTGCATGTCATTCAGAGATGCCCTCGCATCCCTTTTCCTGTTTGCTCCTCCCACCCTCTCCCTTCTCTACTTTCTTTCTCCCACCTCTTCTCCCTCTGTCTCTCTCTCTCTCTCTCACTCTCTCTGTTTTCATCTCTCCATTCCTCAGGCTTTTCTCTCTCGCCCGTCTCACTTCCTCTGTCTCCGTCCCTTTGTCTCCTTCATTTTTTCCCCTGCTTTTTATCCCCTCCTCCTTTCTCTGGTCTTTCTCACCGAGTCTCTCTCTCTCTCTCTCTCTCTGTCTCTCTCTCTCTCTCTCTCTCTCTCTCTCTCTCTCTCTCTCTCTCTCTCTCTCTCTCTCTCTCTCTCTCTCTCTATCTCTCTCTCTCTCTCTCTCTCTCTCTCTCTCTCCAGCCCAGAGAACAAAAGAGGCTGCTCTAGAGGAGGGTCCTCTGTGGATGGTCATTCATAACTAGTGAGAGAGCTGCCTCCCTCCTCTCAATGCAATAAAGCCCCTTCTGTCCATCATCACATGTATTTGTAGTCGAGGACTTGCACAAGGTTACGCAACGGGTAATGGCTGAAAATGTGAGCATCCAGTAACTTGCGTAGAACTTGCGTAGATGTGCACAGGAACCGATAGTTTGATATGCCTGTATTTTGAAATATTTAGTTAATAGTGTTATAATGGAATGTGATGATGTAGATGTGTACACGTACATGTAGACACACACACACACACACACACACACACACACACACACACACACACACACACACACACACACACACACACACACACACACACACACACACACACACACACACACACACACACTCTTCCGACTCTGGGACAGCTGTCCCGTCTAGACCCCTTTTGATTTGGGGGAAGAGAGAATGGGGATAAAGGGGGACACCCACACCACCACCACCTCCAAATCCAATAGTCTCACCACTACCACCACCACCATCACCACCACCCACCCCCTACCCCACTCCCTCATTGCATCTGCCTGTCACTAGAGCCCCAGTAGCTGTTACCACGGCAGCAGACAAAGGAGCCAGCTGGCACGGTGCCACCTCCTCTGGTGGAGGGATGAGGAGGAGGGGGGGCAGAAAGGGACACCTCTGACTTTCTCCTCTTCTGTCTTTTGTGCCCCCTCTCTTTCTATGTGTGTACGCTTATCTCTCCCTCTCTATTTGTCTGTCACTCTTCATCACTCCCTCACTCGGTCTGTCCATCTCTCTCTCTGTCTGTCCATCTCTCTCTCTGTCTTTGTCAGTGATACACACACACACACACACACACACACACACACACACACACACACACACACACACACACACACCCTTCCTCTGCACCTCGTTTATTAGTGGTGGGGTGAGGAGCTGCAGCGGCCAATTAAAATGCCTCAATCAGGCCCTTTCCCCTTGATTTACATAAGAGCTAATGAAGGTCTGAGACAAGCACGCGCTCCCAAATTGTTGTCCTGTCCTCCTGATGCTCCCCTTGCTTCTCTAACTCCCCCCACACACACATGCACACACACTAACTCACACCCCTCTGGCAAAGCAGCATATACGTGTGTGTGTGTGTGTGTGCGTGTGTGTGTGTGTGTGTGTGTGTGTGTGTGTGTGTGTGTGTGTGTGTGTGTGTGTGTGTGTGTGTGTGTGTGTGTGTGTGTGTGTGTGCGTGTGTGCGTGTGTGTGTGTGTTTGCGTTTGCGCGCGTGTGTGTGTGTGTGTTAGAAAGGTCACACCAGCATTCAGGAAGCCATTCAAATCCAGTCCTATTGCCTGCTCTTTAGTAGCCAGACCAGTTGTTTGCTGGGAAATCTCTGTCCGCCTTTTTATCCGCTGGGTTTCTTCACTTTCGAACATTCCGTGCGTGCGTGCGTGCGTGCGTGTGCGTGTGAGACTTGCTGCTTGTGTACCGTGGTGTTGAGGTCAGTTACCACCATCATTAACAGTTGCAAATATGCCCCAGAAGGGTGTGTGTGTGTGTGTGTAAGAGAGAGAATGAGCTGTGTGTGTGTGTGTATGTGTCTGTCTCACTCTTGAGAGAGAATGAAGTGTCTGTGTGTGTCAGTAGTAGTTTGGCAGGGCTTGCTGTGCAGTGAGGTGTCGTGCTTATATCATGCCCAGGGCCTTGCTGACAGGGTCACCTGCTGACAAGGGTGGCGTCTGTGCCATCGGTGGCGTCTGTATGGTTGGTAGCGCCATCGCGCCAGCAGCAGCAGCGGCAGCACTGGCACACGAGTGTCTAGGCGCCAGCCGTCGGGTGACATCAACCCACAACGGGCAAATCCCCCTGTCAACACTCAATATTTAATAGCCTGTAAGTGGCAGACAAGCACGCTTGTGGCAGCCGCGGACGTGTGTGCGAGTCTGTGTGTATGTGTGTGAGTGTGAGAGAGAGGAAGAGAGAGAGTGACTCACTCAATCTCATTTCAACCTGTTGGCTTCAGCGGAGGATTGGCAGAATTTGTGTCCCATGTGAGACCAATGAGGCTGAAGGTGTGTGTGTGTGAGGACACACGCACGCACACGCACGCACACGCACACACACGCACACACACGCACACACACGCACACACACGCACACACACGCACACACTGGCCTTGATGACAGTTGTCCTGGTGTGTTCAGATGAAAAAGGTGGTCATGGAGAATGTAGACTGTCCGCCAATTAAGGTTTTCAAAACACAACGATTACAGTCCAAGAAAGGTCTTTTGTAATGACAAACTACTGTTTGTTGTTTGTCCTTAATTGCAATTGTTAGGAACTTAGGCCCCTCTGTGCCTTGTGAGTTTTCATTAAGAGTCATTGCATATAGCAGGGAGTGGAATGTACAATCATCTCTAATGTTATTGCATTGCTCACTGTCTGCCTTTTCTCTCTCTCTCTCACTCACTCACTCACTCACTCACTCACTCACTCACTCACTCACCCACCCAATCAATCAATCAATCAATCAATCAATCAATCACTCACTCACTCACTTACTCACACAATCTTTCTCTCTCTCTCTCTCTCTCTCTCTCTCTCTCTCTCTCTCTCTCTCTCTCTCTCTCACACTCACTCACTTACTCACACAATCTCTCTCTCACACACTCTCCCTCACTCACTCTCCTTCTCTCTCTCCATCCCTCTCTCCATCCCTCTCTCTCTCTATCTCTCTCTCTGTTGTGTAATCTGAGTGCAGAGCATCTCTCATCTCTGCCGTCTCAGGAGTGCTCTCGTCAAACTCAATATGTCAGCCTCATCTCCTCATCTCTGGCTGTCTGGTCTCCCTGCAGGCGTCCAGCAGGGCTCCAAACTGTGCGTGCGCGCGCGCTCCACCATACGTGCGAGTGTGAAGATGACACCTGAATTGTATTGTATTGTATTGTATTGTATTGTGTTGTAGTGCATTGTATTCTCTTAACTGTACCCTCGCTTGGCAAACTTCCACTGTATCATTTTCCCTCGTCAGTAGCCTTTCAGCTGTTTCACAGGCCACAATTTTGTTTGAGGCACCTATATTCCTTTACCACAGGGATGGGCAACATTTATGATGAGAAGGGCCACATTTTTTATTTCGCCATCATCGGAGGGCCACAAGACCACAGATCTGACTGCAATTCGCAGAGTTGGAGGTGCTGTGGGTTGCTTACTGACTGCCCATATTGTTTGGAAGGAATAGAATAATCTATACTCAATACTCTATTGGCCAACAGTATAAATACAACAGATTGATTCAGTAGTGGTTTTTAAAAAAAAAAAAAATTTTAATTAGGCCTACTGTTTTATCTACGGGCCGCATTGACTGAGGAGGCGGGTCGCATGTGGCCCCCGGGCCTCCAGTTGCCCATCCCTGCTTTACCATAACACGCAAGGACTCCTCAATGTGTTAACCCATTTAAGCCTGATGCTGACAGACGCTGCATTCGGGTTATTGAGATTTGTTTCTGTTTTTTTAATTAAAAATGTGGGCATGTTAGAGCCGAATGAAAGTATTCTAATGCAAGATGAGGGTCCTGCTGCTGCTGCTTGTTACTTTCAGTGACTCTTTCATTCAGGGACACTAATCATGCTGTGTCAGAATGTTGACGTGATGCGGCGGGTGCTCATGGGTGTTATAGGCTCGTAACATGACATTGTGGTATATTTTAAAGCAAACGCAGCAAGAGAAAACTACAACTAGTCTATTGTGATACGTCATACCCACTTTTTTCTCACATGTCAACTCTACTTGGCCATTTTGGTCCACTTTGTGTTTTACTCTGCCACAGAAGCAGAGATAAAAATCTCTGTAAGTAGTGGGTGTCTTGACAGATTTGACCTTTTATGGTTTAGTTTTCATACGGCAGTATGTCTTGCAACAACCAGTGAAGTACACACCGCAAATGCAAACCGAAAAGTGTAGCCTGTCCTAATGTTTTTCTTTTCTTTTTTTTGTGGACGTGGTTTTATAGCCCTACGGATTATAGCTCTTGGTGACAGGGAAATGACAGCAGAGGTGACGAAGAGAGAAGACTCTTCTTCTGTAGCTTGGTCCTACCTTCCAATTCAGACTACTGTACACTGCATGCCTTTGGATCACAAATGCATGCTATTGCCTACTGACATGAATGCACACCTTACAGACGTGTACTTCTACCGTCTTTTGCAGCCAGCGAAGGGCATGCCTTGCAATATTGATGTGTTGTTGTGGTATGTTGTAATAGCATTGTGATAGTTTTGGTGTATTCAGCCACTGAGGTCAGCAGCTCCTTCAGGCAGTAATGTTAACAGCCGTGTTAGACCTCATCAATATGTTCTCGTGTCCTCAGCTAAAGGGCAGGGCATGCATTGAGTGAACTCTGTGGGCCAGGAGGAGTGCTTCTGCCTCTAGGTGTGCGTGTGCATGTGTGTGTGTGCGTGCGTGTGTGTGCGTGCATGCGTGTGTGCGTGTGTGTGTGTGCGTGCGTGCGCGTGTGTGTGTGTGTGCGTGCGTGCGTGTGTGTGCGTGCATGCGTGTGATGGAGATTGGCACAGTGGATATGAATAAATATGAATGTCTGGTAGGCTATATTTTGCATTTTTTAAACCAATCAGAGACTGGCCAATTTAGCCTTTTTTGCCACTTCGCCAAATTCACAGATTGGCCATATAGCTATAACATCATAATGCTCGTGGTGGGGATGTGCCCATGTACCAATGTCTGAATTTTCAGACCAGCTTGTGTAGCAATTAGCGTTCCACCCTGAGTAAGAAATCAAGAAAAGATTCACATTTTGGAAAGTTAATTTCCCGTTTTCCACCCTTGCTATGCATAGATACATCGTGCTATGCATAGATACAGCATGTGCTCAAAGTGTGTGTTTGCACTTAGGAAGCCATAGTCTGTCTACAAATATTCCCCTCAGAGAGAGAAAGAGAGACGAATGCAGAGAGAGTGAGAGAGAGCGCATTAGAGAGAGAGAGAGAGAGAGAGAGAGAGAGAGAGAGAGAGAGAGAGAGAGAGAGAGAGAGAGAGAGAGAGAGAGGCAGGGGGCATGTATGTGGGAATGTTGTGCTGCAGGATATAGAGCTGAGCAGGGAGCTGAGGAGAGGAGAGGGCAGATGCAGGGCAGCCGAGCGAGTGAGCGAGACAAGACAGCAGCTCATTTATTAATCAGTCTCTTCTGCTCTGCTGAGCTAATGCTGGAGTGCGGCCCATGTGTCAGCACCTACATATGTATGGCTGCATGTGTGAGTGGGTGGCTGGGTGAGTGTGTGGATGGGTGGGTGAGTAGGTTTTGGTGAGTTCATGCGAAGCCTGAATGAATGAATAGGCAGCCGATCTGAATAATTGCATTCATCAATTACGTAAAAAGGCAGACCTGGAGTGAGTGAACAAACGAGGGAAGAGGCAAAGGAGTGAGTGAGTGTGGCAATGAAGGTGAATCATCCCTAAAGGTAAATCAGGCTTTCAGATCCGTGTGTGTGTGTGTGAGAGAGAGAGAGAGAGAGGGAGAGGGAGGGAGAGAGACAGAGGCAGAGAGGGAGGGAGGGAGGGAGAGAGAGAGAGAGAGAGAGAGAGAGCGAGAGAGAGAGAGAGATTGAGAGAGAGAGAGAGAGAGAGAGAGAGAGAGAGAGAGAGAGAGAGAGAGAGAGAGAGAGAGAGAGAGAGACAGAGACAGGCAGAGAGAGTGAGACGGAGACAGGCAGAGAGAGTGAGACGGAGACAGGCAGAGAGAGTGAGACGGAGACAGGCAGAGAGAGTGAGACGGAGAGGGAGGGAGGGAGACGGAGAGAGAGAGAGGGAGTGAGAGGGAGGGAGAGAGACAGAGGCAGAGAGACTTGTGCATTAACACCATTCAGACATGAGGAACGGGGGGTAAATACAGCAACACTTGGTCCAGACTCAAGTGTCATTCTGTCTCTCAGCGCCTGAGACATTCCAGCAGTTTGCCAGGAAATAGTTTGGTGCTGAAATCATTCATTCTCTCTGTTTTTTACTTTAAGAAATGAAAACATTCAAAAGGCCATACATTCATCGGATATTATCAGATTCCCATGTGCAAGGTATCGTTGGAAAGCTTAGAATCTGCACTGTCAGAATGTAGTATTGACTCAATATTCCCCTGGGCTTACTTGCAGTCTGTTTTCTAGACTAGTCACACTTGTATAGTCCCACTGGTTTCCACCCTATTCAGGTCAATCATACCTCAATCAATCTCATAGAAGCTAAGAGGGCCAAGGGGGGACCATCATCTCACCAGTTTGATTTAGCTGTGTGAGTCCGAGTGTGAGGGTAAAGCCCCGTGTACACCAAGGGCGAACTAGGTGACCTGCGCGGCGGAAGTCATTATTTCTCTATGGAGGGAAGGCGAGTAAAGCTACCAGAGCGAATTCGCCAGGAGCAATGATACAGTAAGTAGACCTCCGTGGCCAGGAGCGAAGCTTCTTGATTGACCAGAGCGAATTTTGACGATTAAACTCAAGCTAATTGTAAGCGAATTCGCTATGACGCGGTTCGGCGAAAACCAATTGGAACGTTCATATCAATGTCCCAGACTGTGAAGACAGAGCCGTTATGCGATTAGCTGAACCAAACATGTCAATGCCGCTTCAAGAGCTAATAAAGCGAATTCATGGCGAAACTTCTTCAACATCCCCAGCTACCTGAGTCGCGTAGGTAGCGCCTGGTATACACGGGCCATTGGAGTAAGAGAATGATAGTGCAGAAGCAAGGATGTCTTCTATAAGTGCAGAAGCAAAGATTATACCAATTTTTCCAACAGCTGCTTTTTAATGAAGGTGAATCATCCCTGAAGGTAAATAGGCTGCTGATCCTGTGCCAGTAGGATCTTGTTTTGGCCATGAGTTGTAATACATGTAACTTAGCTGTAGTAGTGTGTACGTGCGCATGATTTGCCAGGCGAGCCTTGTGCTGCAGGCAGCGAAGCAGCAAGTCCCCCAGCAAGACATTCCATGTGTCCCAGAATCAGGTCATCACCATGGATGCGCCCTTTAGCTGCAGCCAGTGGTATCGCTCCGCTCTGATGTCACCTCCCAGTTAAAACACTGAATTTACACACACACACACACACACACACACACACACACACAGGCCCACCGACATGGGAGGACAAACGGGCATGTTGTCTCGGGCCCAGGGAGATAAGGGGCCCAGAATTGGGTCTCCATTACATTGTACGTATTGGGTAGGGGGCCCTTTCAGATGTCTTTGTCCTGGGCCCAGCGAAAGCTGTCAGCAGCCCTGCACACACACACACACACACACACACACACACACACACACACACACACACACACACACACACCAGCACAAAAGACCTCCAGGGTGTCTCCTTGTGGAACATCATAGATGTTCGTAACGTAACGTAATGCTACAGAGGCAGAGCATGGAAAATGAGGAATGGGAAAACACATCTCCACTGAAACGCACGCACAGTTTTTAATGCACGGTTTGTGGAAAAGGCTCATGGGGAAAACACACACACACACACACACACACACACACACACACACACACACACACACACACACACACACACACACACACACACACACACACACACACACACACACACACACACGTACAGAATGTAAGCGTGTATACGCGCCAGACTTTGACACCGTATGTTCAGTTAGCACCGCAGATGAACCGGGTGTTGATTAGCCTCATTATTAGCATTAAACATCGGTATTTAACATCTAATAACTCAATTTCCCAGCCTCAGAGGGACAGAGGATGCTAATTTGGCAGAAGCATTAAAGAGCCAGTTGTTGATGATTTTGCTAAGCGCTATAGTAAAAAAAACTAAAATGCTTCCCGGCATTGCTTTTGCACATTGCTGATAGGAGAAAAGCCAACAATATTTCCAGTAACACAATGTCAGAGCATGGATGATGGCTGTCATGTGGCATTAGTGTCCATTATAGTCACACGTGTATGGAATGAGCA
Source organism: Engraulis encrasicolus (assembly GCF_034702125.1). Taxonomy (NCBI): domain Eukaryota; kingdom Metazoa; phylum Chordata; class Actinopteri; order Clupeiformes; family Engraulidae; genus Engraulis; species Engraulis encrasicolus. The sequence goes on along the minus strand of NC_085874.1, from coordinate 17,431,793 downwards.
AATGTTACAAGCTGTCCTCTTTAATTGGTCAGACAACCAGCGAGGGCCAGGCACATGTCAAGGTTGTGCCAAGCAGCACATCACTGTTTGTGGAAATGCTGCTGCTGCTCAAGAATCAGCCAGACGGCGTGAAATGTAACTGCGGATGTGGAAAATTGCCGTCGACTACATACTGATTAGGAGTTCTCATTTCCAGCTTGTTAAACAAACAGCGAAAAACTGCTTACACCTTTATTTTGACAAGCCTCTGCTAAAGTGTAGCTGGAACATGAAATGTATACTGTTGCAGACTTCACTACAGCGTAGGGATTTTGTATCTTCACTGCATGCATTTGTATAAGAGTTAATAATGCTTGATAATAATCTGTTACATGCTGTTACACAATTACACATTTTGTTTGGCTTTATTACACTGCACCTACAGTGTAAAAGCCAGAGGCTTTATTTTGCAGCTTTACCAGATGTTCATAGAAAAATGTTAAATGTCAAATTGCTTTCTGAGGACCACATTGGCTTCGGTGCGTACTAATCATAAGCTTTACGTGCCAATGCAGTATTTCCGCAGGCCTCGGCAGTGTCTTATTTTGGGTCAGTGGTGGGTTTTTTTATGTTCTTCACCAGCATGTTTTACAAATGGTGTCTAGCCTGTCTCAAAACCTTCCCGAGAGTTGTTCTCAGATGCTTTTCCTGATGGAGGATTAATGTAAGAATCAGCTTGGTGCAACATCACACACACACACACACACACACACACACACACACACACACACACACACACACACACACACACACACACACACACACACACACACACACACACACACACACACACACACACACTGAAACATAAATAATCTCCCTCTCGTTTGCTCTCTCCCTCACACTAGCGTACACTCACTCACACATGCTCCCGCCTCCCACCTCCACCCCTCACCTCCCTCCCCTCCCTCACCCCAAGAGGAAGTATAATAATAGCAGCTGGCAGGCGGCCGTGCTCCTGGCATCCAGGTCAGTGCTGAGTGAGAACCGTTATCACCTCTCTCCGACTCCCACCTCCCACCCCCCACAGGTGGGGGCACTACCATGGGCACACGCACGCTGCCCAGCGACTCACTCACCCACTGACTGACTGACTGACTGACTGACTGCCAGAGTGCCAGTCTGAAGCAGCTGTGCCCATTAGTGCCATCGACCAACGGAGCTACTTGGAGCTGGGAGAGGGAAGAGAGTTAAACCAGAGAGACTGGATATATATACTCATAGAAGAATCTCTGGTTTAACTGAGCGGAGTGTATTTGAGATGGAGAAGGATGCAGGAGATGGGGAAGGAGAAGGGGTGGATTCTCTTGTCTCGCGCCCTTTTATCGCATGCCGATGAAAGCCACCCCCTGCCTTTTTGGCACGCGGTGGTTTGGAAGAGTGCCACTTGTGACACGCGACTCTCCCGTGAAGGCCACCACGGTGCCAAATTTCCACCACACACTCTTCAAGGTTGAGTGAGCGGCAACAGGCCCCACGTCTATTTCCACTCACCGCTGTTACCCCTCTCTGGTTACCTACCTGGTTGTAAGGCTGGCTGCTGTTGTTTTGTTTTGAGTGGGCTATTAATAAAGATGCTTATAAATGGCCAAGCAGAAGTTCTTAAACAGCGGTAATGTACCATACTACTGCCTTGCATCAAACATCATGGCTACGTTTATATGAGACATTTGATTCGGAATAAACCGCTTTGAAAGCATCATGTAAGCACCTTAATTCCGAATTAAAGGAAAGATCAAAGTAAACTCGACATAACTATTTAATTCTGAATTATTCATTCGGAATTAAAGACAGCATGCAAACGTAGCGATTGTGTCTGAATCTGTAACAGTGCTTTGAACCTGGCATATTTAAAGCAACGTAGGTACCAGCTCAAATAGCCAAATACAAGATTGTTGCAGTTAAACATATCTGTTTAGGCTTTACAGTACTTGCCTGATTGTATGGCTGTTTGCTGTTTTGTTTTGAGTGGGCTATTTATAAAGATGTGTATAAATGACCAGGCACAAGGTTGTTATGCAGTAGTTAAGGACCCTCTTACAGGCACGTATATATATTAGAAAAAAACACTGCCAAGATTGTGACTGATAAATGTTTTGAATGCAAACTTAACTGCAAGGGTTCCGAGCCTTTTCCAACTTGGGTCCCACTTGAGTTCAAGGCCCACTTGGAATACCCCAACAGCCCACTGCTTTTACAGAAATACACACAAAAAAACATTCCATCAAGCAGACTATTCCTGTGAGTCTGACATTGCATTGCAACCTGCCCTCTGTAGAGTTACAGAATCTGCCCTGCCTGTTTTGTCCCATCTGTCACTGTGACGAAGAAAGGGAACAGGACAGGAAGAGAGTGAGGGTGTTGGAGGTAGTTAGCAGGGTGGCTGTGGAATGCAGTGAGTGTACTGTAATAGCTGGCAGCTGACCGCTAAACGCCCATCACCGCTCTCATCACAAGCCCATTAGCATCTTAGCACAGCAGTGAGAAGGGGCCTGTAGGCACGTGCTGAAAGATTAGAGTGGAAACGAGCATTGTGTGTGTCTGTGTCTGTGTGTGTGTCTTTGTGTGTGTGTCTTTGTGTGTGTTTTTGTGTGTGTGTGTGTGTGTATGTGTGTATGTGTGTGTGCGTCGGTCCCTGTGAGTGTCTCTTTGTGTGTCTTTGTGTGTGTCTTTGTGTGTGTGTCTTTGTGTGTGTTTTTGTGTGCGTCAGTGTCTGTGTGTGTGTGTACTTCCAGCTGTCATGAAATTACACCGGTGGCTGTTTAATTAAATGATACCCACCTGGGCCTGTGAGTTCCCATTTGAGTGCTTGTGTAGTACATGGTGCCTGGTAATGTGTTAACACATGTATTTATTTTTGTTCTATTTGTACTGGAAAAAGAACAGTTTGTTCCAACACGTAGCCCCAATTTTTCTACAGGTTGTGTAGTGCAATCGTCTTTCAATCGTTGTCTGCTTCTCCAGACTCAACTTGTGAACTCAAACCAACTCGCCCATTAAAATGACGTTTTGATCATTCTGAGATTCAAAATATGTACCGTACTGACTGTAGCTTTAACACTGTCTCTCTCTCTCTCTCTCTCTCTCTCTCTCTCTCTCTCTCTCTCTCTCTCTCTCTCTCTCTCTCTCTCTCTCTCTCTCTCTCTCTGTTTCTGCAGGACCTGTCGGGCTCTATTGACGACCTGCCGACGGGTACGGAGGCGGGCCTGAGCTCGGCCGTGAGCGCCTCGGGCTCCACCAGCAGCCAGGGCGAGCAGAGCAACCCGGCGCAGTCGCCCTTCTCCCCGCACGCCTCGCCGCGCCTCTCCAGCCTGCGCAGCGGCCCCTCGCCCTCGCCCGTGGGCTCCCCCGTGGGCTCCAGCCAGTCCCGCTCCGGCCCCATCTCCCCAGCCAGCGGGCCAGGTAACGTCTCATGTACACCCACACAGCTTGCCATCATCATCATCACACCGGTAACAACGCATCAGCTGGGGCCAAAATGAAAACAGATTAGTGGGACAAAGTATGCATTCTGATTCTTTTTAGTTGTTAAGGTTTTTTTTGCTAACACTTTGATTTGCAAGATGAAAATTGGGCACTTAACATGATAGATAACTCTCAGCGGACACTTTTTGCAAAAGAGGACAAGAGATAGTACCGTATTAGCCCGAATATAAGACTATCCTGAATATAAGACGACCCACCATTTTCAGGATCATGTTTTGGGGAATAAAGATTTTTTGAAGACTAAATTTTGTTTCACATTGTTAACTTCATTCAAAATGCTGTTTTTAATTTGTTGGAAAATCTGAGGCTTTTTACAAAGAACAAATTTCACAATATAATTTTCATGAAATTTTCATGATGAAAGACCACAGATGACCAGTCCAGTAGTGATAGGCTACCTATATGTGCAATGCACAGATTTAGCAAAATGCTTAGTTGACAGCAATATCTAACCAGCAGCCGTCTCGCCAAATCGCCGTTCATTTTATGCATCCAAAGTTTTCCGTTGGACTGTAGAAACCGAACGTGACCAAAAGCAGATTGACGCATTGCATTTGAAACCCATGCGCTGCCAGCACCACGTTGACATTAGAAGTCCGATTGGTATTCATTTCGTACCAAGGGTAAAACTCTTAGTGATTTTATATGAACAGGACAATCTCTTGCCCTAACCATTATTCTGTGTTGTTGCATCGTTGTGAGGCATATCGTCAAATAGGCACCGCTTGTCAAAAGGCGCCGCTCTCTCGCGCACACAGCATTGATTGGCTGATGACAGCATCCAAAACTTAGCCTACAGGTTGTTCGTCAAATCACCCTTCATTTCTTTAGTTTCAAGTGGTGTTGTCGGGTGACCAGAGAGAACAACCAAAGCTTTCCTGATGAGACTGTTAAACCAAACACATATAAAAGCAGAGCAACGAGCCGCGATTGACTGTTTTTCCCCTTGCACTGTCCACCGCATGGCGTTGACATTGACAGTTGATAGACATGCGGTGCAACAGTCATCACGAAACAAGCATCTGCAAATTTGATATGGACAAAACAATCTCTTAACCTGAATTCGGCCATCAGCCTATGCTTCACAACAATGCCACAAAACTCAATAATGGATGGGTTAAGTTAAAAAAATATATATATTTTAAATTGACGCAATTTAATCTAGCGTGCGGAAATAAGACGACCCCCCTTTTTAGAGTACTATTTTCATGACAAAAACTACGTCTTATATTCGGGCCAATACGGTAATATGTAAAGGACCACAGTAAACAAAGACATGAAGAACATAGTGAGTTACCTTGTTGGCCCATAGCATAGTACATGACAGACATGATACTGTGCCCTTCTCCCTGACCTGAGCTGCTTCCTAGCTTCCTAATGGCCTACACAGTCAGAGCTATGCAACACTGCTACATGTCACAAACACAATCCTTTTTTTATTTACAGACACAGACGGACCAGATAATGGTGTCTGCCTGTCTGTCAGGTCCAGCTTTGGCTTGCCTGTCTGTTTGTTTGTTTGTCTGCCTGTCTGTCTTGGCTGCTAGCAAACAGCATGGGGTGTCTGCACAGCCCTCTGCTCTTTGCACACACAGATCTGTGGCTCAGTAAGCGCTGTTGAAATAAACCCAGACGGCCGGCTTTTACTGGTGAACCGACAGAGCCCTAGGGAGTTGGACTGAGACATAGACACAGAACTACACACACACACACACACACACACACACACACACACACACACACACACACACACACACACACACACACACACACACACACACACACACACACACACACACACACACACACACACACACACACACACACACACACACACACACACACACACACACCAACAACAAGAACAAGCCCCAGCACCTGACAGATAGACTGCACCAGATCTGAGTCTGTGGCTTGTGGATGGGGGTGTGGGGGACTGGGGTTAGGGCTCGCCAGGGACAGACAGAGGCTGCCCTCGTTTCACACGCATGGCAGAAGAGAAGGCACTGGCGGAGGAGAAGGCTGTTTTGATAGAGCCTGTTAGGAAGCTGACTTGTGGGGTTTGTTTCGGCCCGCACACATACACAGATACACATACAAAAATCACAAACACTGGCCTACACAAACACAGATGTACACACACACACACACACGCACACACATACATACATACATAAATATGTGCAGAAACCACAAACACAGATGCACATACCACAGTAAAATTCTCTCTCTCTCTCTCTCTCTCTCTCTCTCTCTCTCTCTCTCGCTCTCTCTCACTCTCTCACTCTCTCACTCTCTTTCTCTCTCTCTCTCTCTCTCTCTCTCACTCATTCCGCACACACACACACATGCGCGTGCGCACACACACACACACACACACACACACACACACACACACACACACACACACACACACACACACACACACACACACACACACACAGAGCGCAGGGTCAGAGTAGAGAGTCACATCCATCCCCAACCCCATGCGCCCCCGACGAGCAAGCTCACTCATTAAAATAGTTTCCAAAACGCCATTAGCAGTTTGGAGTCAGTTTAACACCATCACTCTCCCCTACAGGGCTGGCCATTGTTAGCTCGGGGGTGTGTTGGATTCCACAGCTAAACTAGGGCTGGGAGAGGTGGGGAGATGTGGAGAGAGATGCAGAGGGAGATGCAGAGAACGAGTGAGTGAGAGACATGGAGAGACACAGAGCGATGGAAAGAGACACAGACAGGGACAGAGAAATAAAACAAGATTATCACCCCCTCCTTCGATCAATCGATTCAATTCTTTCTTTATTTCAGACCCAGGGGCATCCATATCACGATTAAAAGCATCACAGCACAGTAAAAAAAACAACAACAATAACACCGATTGCATAACACTTATTCATTGTCTCACATACAGATGTTCGCCAGTGATTCCACATGTTATAGAAGAGTCTCACAGAGCTACATGCAGGGCTAACAAAAACGGCAATTAAGCTGTTTTTCTTTTCTTTCTTCTTTGTTTTCCATCTTTGTTCCATCATTCTTTCCCCCTTCGGTTTCTTCCTTCCTTTCTTTTCTTTCTCTTTGTTATTTTCGTCCCCCACACCAAGCAGCTGATGCTGCACTTGTGTGGCCCTGTGTGTGGCTGCTACTCGCTAGCGCTGTGCCTGTGCCCGGGGCTGGCTGGGGGAGAAATAGGGCCCAGGCACTTTTGGCTCAAAGGGGGCCCTCATAATTAGTGACACAGTTTTGACTCTATTTTTTTCCCCCTATTTTCAGTAATGTTGAAAAAAAAATCAACATTACTGAAAAGAGGGCCCCGCCTGGAAATGCCCGCTATGCCAGATGGCCAGTCCACCCATGCCTGTGTCTGTGTAGCTAACGACAAAGAAAATGGAATCTTGTACAAGAACGACAACTAGCTGGTGTGGCCAGGAGTGGCACTGCAGCTATGTTATCGCAGCCAAGTAAATAATGAATGGGTGCCAATGGGGCTGTACGCTTCTCTTAGAACTATCTGCCCGTGTGATTTTTTCCCTGGAAACAATGAAGTCGCGTTCGATAGATATGAGTAAGTGAAAGCATTTGCCGACACGTTTGCATCTTGTCAAGTGTTAGATTCGTGAAAATGACCCTTATTTCAACTATAGCAATGACATAACACGTGACAATCGACTTTACGGCACTACGCCATTTGTTTTGTAGTTTTAAGTCTGACTTCAGATGTCGATGTGTTTAAGTTATGTTAGGATTGTTGCGGACACCTGTTATTTATTGCATTTAAGGTGGTGGAAAAGCGGCATGTGTACATGGGGTAAAGGAAATGACTGCGCTCATCCTTAAGAATTTGGGCACCTTCAATTAACATGTTGGACGGTGGTGGGGGTTGAGGTGTGTGACCGTAGATGTCTCTGCTAGGAGGATCAGTCAGAGTACGTCTCTCGTCAGCTCTGGTCGTGAATAGTCGCAGAGATTCCTCAGCCAGCAGGTATTAGCCGAATGCTAGCGTGTTGCAGGACAAAACTAACACGTCTTTGGGAGAACAAAGCCATGTCAGGAACCTTTAACTTCACTTCTAATACAACTTCCATGATAAGGTACAGAATGTGCACACATCTTTACAAACCAGAGAACAGAATCGTCACAAATCCCTGCTGAGCCATTTAGCCCAATAGGCTCCCATTCATCTTTTACTTGGCTGCGTGCGCCAACGGGGCTATAATGGGAGCCAATGACAGACGCCTATCTCATAGCTTAGAACATTTCTGCTAACGAGGTCTAAGGGAGCCCATTTAGGCAGTGGGGCCCTGCCCAGCATCGCTCCCCTCCCCTCTCTCCTCTCTCCCCTCTCCCCTCTCTCCTACTGGGACACCAGACCAGTCACCCATTAGCACCATTACCACACCCTAGCCAACGGCTCATCATAGCCAGCCGGATAATATGGCCACACACACACACACACACACACACACACACACACACACACACACACACACACACACACACACACACACACACACACACACACACACACACACAGAGAAATAATACAAACTAACAGGACAAACAACCACTATAAAGTGTACACACATACACACACACACAAACACACACAAACACACACACACACACACACAGAAATGGCACTAACTAACAGACAAACACGCACTATAACGTGTGTGTAAACACACACACACACACACACACACACGCGCGCGCGCACACACACGCACGCGCGCTTGCACACACTTCCCCTGACCCAGGAGTAGTATCAGTTCTCCTAACAGACTCATTAAAGGACGGCAAGAATATATGTACACCCCGGGAGAGGATGACACGGTCTGAGAGTTCCAGCTGGGAGCCACAGATGTGGGGGAAAGTGTAATTCAAAGCCTGTATGTGTGTGCGTGCGTGCGTGCGTGCGTGCATGTGTGCGTGCGTGTATTTATGTTTGTGTGTGTATTCATGTCTGCGTTTCGTCTCCACAGGCACTCAGATGGCTCCGCAGACCCCAGGAAATATGTCAGACGTGGGCTCCCATTCCACCCTGAGTCAGTCACCCATGTCTCAGGACAGAGGTGAGCACACACACACACACACACACACACACACACACACACACACACACACACACACACACACACACACACACACACACACACACACACACACACACACACAAGCATTCCTTCCTCCTTTTCTCCCACCCTCCCATCCTCACAGTCCTAAAATGACCTGTCATGTTTTCTCACATGTCATAAACTCGACCGCTGTGTCGCTGTTGGCCATGTTCCCCTAATGGTACTGTGTTTGTGTGTGTGTGGGTGTGTGTATCCGCCCATGTGAGCTGTGTGTGTGTGTGTGTGCACACGTGCTCCTCCCCCTCACACTGTATATATTCCTTCCCTCTTCCCCTCACTCCCCATGAGCGTTCGGTCTGTGTAAGTCAAGTCAGCGTAGCCCGCTTCCAGACGTTTTTCCACTGCCAGGGCAAATGAAGGGCCTCATTTGGCTGACATACGACCACCTGTCAGGGCTTCCCTCTCCCCCAGAGGGCTCTTCTCTGCTGGCCGGCCGGCCGACCAGCCAACCAACCAAGCGCTCCCACCTCGCTCGCAGCTCATTCGGACCCAGCAGCTAGCCAGTAAAGCCTGCCAGCCACTCATTCACTCAGTCAGCCGGTCTGGGGTGGGGGAGTAGGGAGGGCCAGCCCGCCCTCCCTCCCCACTTGTCGGCCCATTTGGCCGTTCCGCCACCCTGTGAATGATGGCAGCCTTCTCTGCTTCTCCGCCTGCCTGCCGGCCATTGAGAATTGGGGTTGTGGAAACCCGTTTGTTCACTGTCCGAAGGCGACACGTGCCAACGCTGTGAAGCGTCAGCAGAGGAAAAGGGTGTGGGGCAAGTTACCTGTAATTTCCGCAATAAGCCGCACTCATTCAAATCAACAAGAAGAAAATAATTGTTCATATATCAGCCGCACCTCTGTATAAGCCGCAGGTGTCCACATGTAACATGGGCTATATGGACTATACAGTGTGTTCTCAAGCTAACTCTGTGCACTTTGTGCTCGCACATGTAAAAATCTACAAATTAGTCGTATCATGCTAATAGCCGCAGGGTTCAAAGCATGAGAAAAAAGTAGCGGCATATAGGCCGGAAATCACGGTACATGTGTTTAATTTAGAGATGTACAGGATCCAAGAACCGGTTCCGGATCCGGCAGGATAATAGGGTTTTTCAGACTATCCGGATCCGGCAGGATCTTAAGCAGTGGATCCGGTATCCGGCAGTTACCTAAAAATCAGGATCTGGGGCATCTCTACTTTTTACGTAGCCTTGGCTTTTCAGTCAGTCTTTCACAACCCCAATCGCTGCATGGAGTGAAAGCCCTTTGGAAGCGGCCGTTGAAGGCAGTGTGGAAGTAAGCCAATGAGTCTTAAAAATAGTTTGCGACAACGTAATAAAAAGGGCCCACGTGTGCGAGTTGGCTATGTATTTCAACCCTTTCGTAGGATCCGGTATCCGGTTCCGGATCCGGCAGGATCTTAAGCAATGGATCCGGTATCTGGCAGGATCCTAAAAATCAGGACCCGGTGCATCTCTAGTTTAATTCCCAACACCTTTAGCCCTCTGTGTTCCCACCACACCTCTCCAAAAGCAACCCCACAACACAAACACTCAAATTCACAAATGCAAAGCCAAAAATATATACCCATGCTGAAAACGTGCACTTTGAAAAGCTTGCACACATTCATATATAGACACACCTCAAATGGCCGCCTTTTAAGCAAAGCAGGAGAGTGTATGTGGCAGGGTCTCTCTGATCTGATGCCAGGTTTGATGCTGCTGCTGCTGCCTGGCTGGGCTGGCAGAGAATGAGGGGGGTGTTGATGTAAGGATGATTGATGTAACCCTGCAGAGCTCTCAGCAGCTCACCAACTTCGCGTGATGGATGAGCTGAAACACCAACTCTGCATGTGGATTGGATCAGACTTCAGTCTTCACGTGTGATGGCTTACATTTCTTAACTCGCCCAAGCTATTTTTTAAATTGTTTTTTTGGTATCAATGTATCTATTTTTCAAGCAATTAAAAAAACAATATTTCCTGCTTCCGTGTAGAGACGGGAGAGTGAGTGTGTAGCGAGAGGGAGGAAGACACTTCACACACGTATTTGTTCTTTCTTTGTTCTCTGTCTCCTTGTGTTGGTTTTCTCGGTCATCGCTATCCAGTTAGAGGGGCACTCGCTTGAAAGGCAAACGCGTGCAGGCCGTCAGAAAGGAGGCCAGTGAATACAGATGAACACTCTGAGCCAAACACTCCTCTAACTTCACACACACTGCAAGGCCTGAGTTGTGGCTCTAGCCCCAAACATGCTTGTGAAATAATTGTGTGCATAGAAGGCCACGGATAGTATCACAGGCCAACTGTAGATTGTAAATAAAATATAAAAAATGAGGCTGCAGCGTGCCCTCCAATTAGGACGTTGGTCTTGGGGACTGACCAGTAGGTCAGGGCATCCATTACTTATAATAGTGGTCTCTTGTACACTAACATGTCCATAAATGAACATGTCCTAGGGCTGTGCAATATATCAAATTTATATCGTGATGTCAATATTGCTGTCAAATGATATCAAATTTCATAATATCGAGTTGAAACAATATTTTTGTCATTGATCTATGCTGCCAAAAGGTGGGTTACGCTAAGTGCAATGTATTCCCCTCTGCCATTGCAAGCACAGAGCAGACTTGCCACCCAACACTCATGCAGAACACCACTGTGTGTTTCTTTATGCCCCCCCAATCACACTGCTCAAGGGAGGGAAGACTGTGAACTGTATAGCACAAATACTAATTATTACTAATGGTGATGTCAATATTGACTGAATTAATCGTGATAATGATTTTTCTCATAATCGCGCAGCCCCAACACATCCCACACTAAAGTGCAAAGCAAAAACACTATCACTTCAATGGGCAACTCCATAGGGACTGTGTCTGTCCATACTCTTCTAGTAGTGTCACTCAGTGACAAACTAGTGTCACTAAGGGAAAGAGAATGTGTTCTTGAACATTGCCTGGTCATTTTTCTAACTCACCGAGAAGAAGTGGATTATATGCTGGGCAGACACTGGCATTTAATGAAAGAGGAAAAGACAACTCTTAGTTCCTTTGGCAAGGTTTTTCTTTTGTATGGTTGACATGTCGGCGTGAATTTCCATAATGGCGTCGTGAGTAGTGGCGATAATAAATGGGTTGGTGAGTGCCGCCGTTCGAGAGTGCCCATGAATTAACCCTCCGTCATTAGCATGTAATTGCCTTTCATTTTTTTCCCTCCTCACTCACCCAAATTGGTGACGAAATTGCCCGTAAATGCTCCAATGTATTTATTTGTCCTGCCAACTGTCTCACTCTCTTTCTCTCTCTCACTCGCTAGCTAGCTCCCTCTCCTCACTCACTGCCAGTTTCTCCCCGCTCCTCTTTTCTCACACTTTTTCTGTTTTTTTTGGGGGTTTTTTGTTGGTAATCTGCTTGTGTCAGTTTTTTGTCTTTATGCGACTTTCTTGTTCTCGTTCTCTCGTTCTCTCTCTCTCTGTCTTTCTCTCTCTCTCTCCCCCTCTCTCTCTCCCCCTCCCTTCCTCTTGTTCTCTTTCTCTCTCTGAATTATTCTCTCTGCCTTTCGCACTGTCCAAATTGTTCGTGTTGGCGTTACCTTACACGTCCTCTGTACATCTTTAGACCTATTTTATATTATTATTATTATGTGTGCTGCTTAAACGCTGCCATGGTCCAAATTACCCTCAGAGGGACTGTAAAGGTCTGAGCTAAACTGGACTGACTTTCCTCTCATTCTCCTCTATCCATGTTCCCTCTCTCACTCACACATCCTGCATTTTATGCTCCATTTGCACATTCTGGAAAAAAAATGCAAGCAGTTACATTTTTTGATTGCCTTTAGTCTAATCTAGTGGACCATGGAAAAGCTTCACTTATATGTGAAGGAGAGGCCCAAATGTATTGAAAAATGTATAAATGTGTAAAAATGTATAATTACGTTGTGTAAACAATGCCTTAATGTGTGACCGTTTTCAAGGCCAGACTAGTTATCTGATGGTAGGTAGCTTGCATTTCCTCACAAGTCATCCTTTTTACGTTCTACCGCAACAGGGACCCTCCAGAATGAAAGCTATCTTACCTTTAATGTGTAACCATTTCTCCCTCTCTACCCATCACCTTCCCAGGTTTTGCTCCCAGTATGCAGCGCAGTGGGCCAGGCCCGCAGTTCACGGCTCAGCAGCAGCAGCAACAACAGCAGCAACAACAACAACAACAACAGCAGCAACAACAGCTACAACAACAACAACAACAACAGCTACAGCAACAACAACAACAACAGCTACAACAACAGCAACAGCGGCAGCAGGAACAGCAGCAGCAGCACCATGGCGGACCCTCCATGTCCCCACACCCTCACCCACAGCCCCACCCACACCCCTCTCCCACCGGCCCCATGCAGCACCAGGGGATGGGCCCCTACCCTCACGGCCACCCACACGCCCACCCACACCAGGGCGGACCTCCCTATGGCCCCCAGGGTGGACAGTACGGCCCCTCAGGTAAGTCACATGCACCAATATCCACACTGGGTCACACTGCCCTATAAATATACTATTATATGTGAACTTGCTTTATTTGCTATTAACACAGGTACGTGTTAGTACAAGCACATTGTAATTGTTGTGTTTGTCTACGCTCTCTATAGTTAAATAAATAACAGTTTCAAAACAATTCACAACGCAATTACAAAATGACCTGTTTTATTGCATAATTTGCCCAGGGTTCATCACTGCCAAGTCTGGTCTAGAAAAATATCATTTGCCTCTCTCCTCTCTCCTCCGTGGCAGTGGTTACACACATCATAATGAAAACGTAGCAATCTTTCCTACTTGTGGGGAAGGTGTTGCTATTTAACTTTTCGCCAAATACTTTTTTCAGAGGTGTTTTTTTTTTCTTTTTTTTTTTTTTTTTTCTTTCTTTCAACCAGGCCTTGCCTCCTGTTGGAAATGGTTGTGTTTTGTTCCAATTTGTTGGTGATTAAATTACCAGTCAGTCACTTTAGTGGAGCTAATGTTGAGCGTGGTAATGGGGCTAGGAGGTGTTTTTCTTTGGAATAAGAGAGACTGTTGGATGGCACGCACGAGGCACTCTTCTTTGTTGATACAGCTGATTGGTCATGAACTCAGAAGTTGGATTTGTGCGCGTGTTCGCGTGTCTCTTTGTGCATGTCTGTGTCGGTGTCTCTATTTGTGTGCTTGCACATGCATTTTTCACACAAATGGTTGTGAATGCTCGAAAAAATGCAAGTTCTGAATTTCTTGAGTTCATTTATTTTTGTTCAACTGCACACATTTACTAATTCCTGGCACTCTTGTGTGTGAGTTTGAGTGCGTGGGCGTGGGCGTGGGCGTGTGCGTGTGCGTGTGTTATCCACCTGCTCATCTGGAAGACATGCTGCGACGTGGGTTTGCAGACAGTTGCTTGCCTTTAATATTATTATGGCTGGCCCTGCTTGTAAAAGAATGGGCTTACTGCTACCCACCCATTTCCTCTCTGACTGTACCCCCCCCCATCACACTGTGGCACATGTGCACATGTGCGCACATGCACATACAGTCACACACACGCACGCACGCACACACACACACACACACACACACACGCGCGCGCACACACACACACACACACACACACACACACACGCACACACACACACTTACTGATGGATGGGCTCTACATGTAAGACGGGGTCCCTGGCATTGCGGTTGGTGAGTGAGGCCTGGGGCTGCACCTGGGCTGGGGTTGCTGAGAACACCCCCCCCCTCACCCACCACATGCACTTCTTCCACACTACTCTACACCACTCCACTCAAGTCAGGGTGAGGCTTCAAACTGATTGGATGTTTACTTAGCTGTGGAGCACATGGAGGAAGGAGGGTGGGGGATGAAATGGGAGACTACTACGGGGTGCTCTGTCAGAGCTATTAATGAGGTGCTCTGAACATGCAGGGATACGCAGACACACACTTACACACACATTCACCTAAATGGAGGCCCACTTGCAGGTAGGGATGCACCGATACACATTTTTTCACTTCCGATCCGATATCTAAATTTGGATATCTGCCAATACCGATACTACTCCAATCCAGTAACAAAACCACAATATATGCATGGATTTCAACTTGAGGTAGGCCCAAGATGACTATTTGGTCAGAAAAGGAAGTCAGGAGAACAGGAAACCAATTCATAAGTGAAAGTATCAAGTAAAAAAGTAACAATTCCATCCTGAAAACTAATATGCAAGTGTTATGACTTCAAATTAACATTACACCTGGCTCAATATCAGTCCTTTGGAAATTCCGATACTTTGGGAAAATTCCGATCCGATCTCTGAAAATATGTTGATATCTGAACCCGATACCGATACACCGATACCGATATCCCATCCCTACTTGTAGGTGTGTTCACACACACACAAACATGCGTGTGTATACAGTACATAAATGCCCACATATACGGTACATGCATATGTACGCACATGCACACACACACACACACACACACACACACACACACACACACACACACACACACACACACACACACACACACACACACACACACACACACACACACACACACACACACACACACACACACACACACACACACACACACACACACACACACACACACACACACACACACACACACACACACACACACACACACACACACACACGCATGCATGCATTACACCTGCACAAACCACCACATGCCAATTCACACACACACTAACACACAGAAGATGGATTGTTGTGCCATCCTGCCATGTCTTTGCGATGGTCTGGCCGCATGGAGATGGGGAGGGTGGTAGACCAGTGAGTGGTGCTGGGGTGGTGTTGGCTGGCGCCCGTGCTGCCTGTTGTCTGGACCGCTCCACACCAGTGGCCCATAAACCTCTACTGCCAGTATGGAAACACTGACATGCTGAGCTGCGCCGGGTACACACACATATGCAAACACACACACACACAAACACACACACGCATACGAACACACACACGCATACGAACACACACACAAACGCGCGCATACGTACACAGATGCACACGCACACACACACACACACACACACACACACACACACACACACACACACACACACACACACACACCACATTGCATGTCCACATTCGCCATATTCATACACTTTGAGGTGCACAATCTATCCTTTGTGTATGAGTTGTGTTTTGTTGCCAACACCACCTGAAGGTGTGTAGCATAAAGTACCCATGCACGTTGATGTTTACAATAAAAATCAACATCTGCACGGTACATTTTGATGTCAAAACTAATTGTAGCTGAAGTTGTAGCATGAGCAAGCCAGAGCCACACTTGCAAAAACTAACCGGCATCCAGACTGCTGTCATCATGCATAATGCAAAAGGCTAACACCAATTCAAAAACAGTTTGCTTCCCGCAAAGGGATGTGATTTAACGATGGCACATTCCATATACTCTGGGCCGCTGACAGCTTTTGCTGGGCCCAGGACAAAACCATCTGAAAAGGCCCCCACCTCAATACCTACAATGTAATGGCGTCCCAATTCTGGGCCCCTCCATTCTCTGGGCCCGGGACAACTGACCCCGTTGTTCCCCCCTGTCGCCAGGCCTGCATATACTATATGTCCATGCGGCTGAGCTTACCGCTTGTGTCGTTCCATTTTATGGAGATTGCCGTAACCTGCCGTCTAGCTTTGTGTCTCTTGGCGGATGGGGATATTTTACTGTTTGGCCTACAAAGAAAAAAAACACGACAAAAATCATAACCGATTTGCCTCACAAGGCAGTGGAAACTCTGCCCCCGTTTGTTTACCCAAAGGTCATTTGAATACCGGCAAGGATTGTGGCAAGGCTTTCAAAAGTTGTCAGCGCAAGGCAAGCGCTCATATCACATCTCGGCTTGTTTCAGAAAAGTGACAGTCCTGTAATGAACCTGTCTGATGTCTGACCTGAAAACAAGCGATATTGTCTTCTTTTCTGTCTCTCTCTCTGTCATTCGTTTGTGGCTTTTGTTTGTGTGGACATGACAGCTTCTTTTCATCCCCCCCCACCCCCGCCTTTTCTTCCCCCATGACAGTCCTTGCATTTTGTGACCTGCGTTATGCATCTGCTGAGCTGATGTCTTCCATCATATTTATCAGCCTATTTACACACACAAACGCACGCACACACACACGCACACACGCACGCACGCACACACGCACGCACGCACACACACCATTCTTGATTCCAAATCCCTGCCTTAGATAAAGGAGCGTGTATTTGAGTTTGGCTGGAGGCTGTGAATCGTTTCAGCAGTAGAGAGGGAGTTTTGTTGTTGTTCAGCAGGAAGACGTATCTTGCAGATTGGTGTCACACACACACACACACACACACACACACACACACACACACACACACACACACACACACACACACACACACACACACACACACACACACACACACACACACACACACACACACACACACCACATTCAGGCCCTGCACCTTCTACCCTGGGGAAGGTTCCTGGATTATCCCGGCTCAGGGCTGGCCACTCCGGGGCTGGCACAGCGAGTTGCCGTGTAATTGGCATAGCTCCAGGGCCTAGCCTACTTCTGGCAGACCCCCTGCCTCCACTTCCCCAATCCACAAGCATCCCTCAAACACACACACACACACACACATACACACACACACACACACACACACACACACACACACACACACACACACACACACACACACACACACACACACACACACACACACACACACACGCATCCCTCCAACACACACACACACACACACACACACACATATAAAAACCCCCTCCAACACGCGCGCACTCACACACACAGCGATACACAGACCCCCCCACTGTGAAGGAGCTTGTTAGAGGAGTCGCAGAGGAAGAAGAAAAAAAGGAGGAAGACCTCAACCCATCACCACAATCACCACCTAGAACACAATCTCACAGAAATATATATAGCATGCTCTCGCATACAATCTGCATGCACCTAAACAACACACGTATATGTTGTGTATAGATTTGGGACTAAAGTGATCCATTTTTTTCTGCGTTTCTTTCGTCTTTTTCCTCTCCCCTCCTCCGACATCATGGAGAACAGGGGGGAGGTGTGAGAGGGAAAGGATGCGTGCAGTGATGGAGAAACACCTTCGGGGGTTGAAACCTCCAGCAAGAGAATGTGTCAGTCATAAGCCTCCATAGCCCCATCCAAACCCACCAGTGCCAAAAACTGCAGGGAAAACAGTTGAATAAATCAAATAAATGCATACAATGTTCATATGCTGCTGAGGAAAGCAGTGTGCGATTTTTCAGGGATGACAGTTTTTCCCCCTTCGGTCTGGAATCGCTGGAGGATATTTTCAGATTTTCCTCTCCAACATCCTCGACGTTTTCTTATTTTTGTTTTCCACAAGGGAATTTCCTGGAACTGAAATGCTTCATTAGAGCTACTGTATTTGGTGACACCGGATTGATTTGTTGTTGCCAACACTGCTGGCAGTCATGGAAGCTTCCTTGTGTTGTGTCATCAAGCACGTTATCCATCCATCTCGTCAGGAACAGTAATGTCCAAGACAAATTTCCCTTGGGAACGAATAAAAAGAATCTTGAATCTTGCTCTTGAACTGAACGTTGAATATCAAACGTCTCTCACACCCAGGGAATGTCATCATTCTGTTGCCTGAAGGTTCCCATTTCAGCCAGGTTATGGTGCTCACAAGCCCCAGTAGCTTCCCGCAACTTAATAGCCTGGTCAAAACTAGCACCTTGTGCTGTATTGCACAGGGGGTCTCACTTTGCTGATTTAAGGTTTTTTTCTGCTTAAGTTCAAAATAAATAGATCTGCCTGCACCCAATCCCATAACCCTTTTCATTGCACAACAGCCTGTAGGGCTAAAAACCTCCACAGGCACTGCAGTTCAGTGCCAAGGCGACATTCCACCACGTCTGGAATTATGCTCAATTTACACCTCCTGTCGAGTGAAATCATTGAGTGTTGCCTTTCTCCTCCTCTTCCAGCTGTTCACTGAGTCTGGTTGGTCTGTCTTGACAAATGCTTGACATGCAATGCAATGCAATGACAAATGTTTGCTTGAAGGTACAACTTTTCTCTCCAGACTCAAAGAATGGCTGCTGTTTGCAGGGTTCAAATGTTCAGTTCTCATGAACATGCTCCTTGTTGACTGATAGGTCTTGCAAGATGCTGCTGTAGACTAGCTGATCATGCCAGTGGAACCCCTGCCAGACCTTCTGTGCCATATTTAGCAGGCTTGTACGAAATTCCGAATATAAAAAAATTCAATTCAAAATAATGCCATAGTACGAACACTAGGTGGTGCCATTACCTTGAATTTCTTTGAATTTAATCTACACCACCCATTGAAAGTACATAGAACACCACCACCTAGTGTTCGTATTATGGCATTACTTTGAATTGAAATTCTTTCCATTCGGAATTTCGTACAAGCCTGATATTTAGTGTTGTATAAATGGCTAATTTCGACCAGGCAAGCAACTTGGCTCATAAATGACTCACAACTAATTTGTCGTGTCTCTGTTCCCTCTTTGTGTCTTCCAGGTAACTACCCTCGACCGGCCAACTACGGAGGCGCACCCAACTACAGCGGCCCCGGCCCGCAGGGCATGGCCAACAGCCTGGGCATGAACGCCGGAAGCCCCATGCACGGCCAGGGCCCGGGGCAGCACTGCGGAACCGTGCCCCCCGGAAGGGGACCGGGACCCGGCCAGACGGCTGCGGGCGGACGCCCCTACCCGGGTGGCACCAGCGCAAACAACATGGCGCCCACCTCGCCCAGCATACCGCAGTCTGTGGGGCCAGGAATGGGGCCAGGAATGGGGCCGCCCATGCCAGGGGCGGGACGCAAAGCGCAGGAGCCGGGAGCACCGGGGGGCATGCAGGGCTCCCCTTCGGTTGGACAGACGAGGTGAGATGGGCATTAAGCTAACGGCATTATTGAAAAATATGCCCTAAAGTCATGAAGGACGTGGACGTTTCAGCTAAGTTCAGAAATGGAAACCCCACAATTTGCTTCGATCACGGGTGGCTTCACTGAGTTGAAGTGAGGCGATGGGATCAAGTAAACGCGAGGGGGTTTAATTTAATGTATCTGATAATGACACCTCTGCTTTTTTTTTAACAGTTTACTAGTCACAGGGGATGTTCATTGTTTCCGAGGTCTAAGTGAATTTGACCGACACAGATTGGCAGATTGTTGAGTGTTTTTATGACCTTCTAGTATACCTCTGCCTGACCACAGAGATTGTTCCTCTCCCCTTTTAGGCCCCCCTTCGCCAGATCTCCAGGGTACCCCAGCCTTCCTGGGCCCGGAGGTCGACCGGCACCCCTCTCGTCGCCCCACTCCCACCACCCCCACCACCACCACCACCCCCACGCCCACCACCAACAGCAGCAACAGCAACATCCCTCACATCCCCCACACCCTTCACATCCCTCACACCCTCAACACTCCCCACACCCTCCACATCCTCAACACTCCCCACATCCTCCTCAACACCCTTCACATCCCTCGCATCCCTCACACCCTTCACACCCCTCACATCCCTCACAGCTGCCACATCCTCACCCTCACCCTCACCCTCACCCCCACCCCCACCCCCGTGCCCCTCATGCTCAACACCCACACGCCCCCCATCCTCACCCCAGTGGATCCTCCACCCAGCCCCAGCCCCAGCCCCAGCCCCAGCCTCACCCCCAGCAGCAGCCATCCCCCAGGCCGCCTCAGCCTGAGCAGTACGGGTAGGTGCTGTGCGGTTCAGGGCTGCTTGCTCCTGGGCCAGCCAAGTTGCCATTTGTGGTTCACTGATCCCTTTCTTCTGCCCAACGGAGCTCCACCCTTGCTGTGGCGTTCACTTTTACAACCCTGAGGGCTATCGCACAGAATAATGCCATCTGAGGGCAGCTCAGATCAGTGATGGGTAGTCTGGCTTCATGAGCCGTCATCCAGCACCACACCAGCACAGATTTGGCAAAAAAAAACCTGAAATAGATGACTGACTATCACAATTGTTGGCCAGGTGCTGTGAAATCATAGAAGGCATTGAAATCACCTGTATTTAGTAGATGGAAACTGAACAAACCCGCTAATGTGGTGCTGCTGGATTGTCTGCATCCATTTCCAGGTCACCCATCACTAATCCATCTGACACCTTTGCAATGTGTGAAGGTGGGTTGTATACAGTAGTTCAGTTGCCCAGCAGTGTGGACCTCCAGAAGGCCTAGGCAGTGGGCTGTGTTTGAAGGCCTCTAAGCTGCAGTGTGAGCTGGACTGGACTCGACGGCTGCCTGCCTGGTGCCCTCTGAGGGGCTTCCAGAAGGGGCTTCACTCACCCGCACGCCTCCTAACCGCTTTGAAACACACACACTCCACTGAACGCATGTTTCTCTAACCTTTTCATCCTGTACTTTTACTCTTTTCCAGTGCCCTCTATAGGACGTGGTTGGGGTGGAGGTTGGCTCGGTGGGTTAGTTGGGAAGTTATGTGAGAGGGGGGGGGCGGATCATGGAAATATTTGTAAAAATTTTACTAGAGGAGAGGGAGTCTTTTGGGTGAAAAAATCTCTGCACTAAGCAATCAATTTCAAACGTCTCCTTCTCGGCCTCCAAGGCTACTGAGCCGTGGCGGTGTGCTGTAGAGCTGGGAATGTTGGCACGGAGCGTTGACTTGCTCCACGTGTGTTAATTAGCCGCGCTCTTTTGGCAGTTGTGCGAGGATGGAGCGACTCCTCCACAGCCACCGGGTATTTTCCTGACGAAAGAAAAATCCAAAACAAATCTTAGACGCAAAAGCAAACATTACCGTTTCCTTACATCCAAGCCTCTGCAGTTTTGGAAAAATGTTATGGTAGAGCAGAATGGGAGAAGTCGGCAAGGGGGGTAAGTGAGTCCATGCCAAAGCGAGACTTGTAACTGTTTTTTTTTCCCCCATTGCTTGTAGTCTGTGCCAGAAAATAAAAAGCTTAGATGTCAAAGACAGAGCTTTGCCCCTGAAGTCAGCAAGGAGTGTCTGTAAATAAAAGAACAAACACACTTTTCTTGTTCTGTTTTTCCTCAGATTTGGTTTCCTACGTGTGTGTTTTTCTCTTCTTTCAAGGCATGATGACTCTTTAAGGCATCGGATTCCCCCTTTCTTTCTTTGGCTGTGACTGTGAAATGGCTGTTATTAGCAGACTCAAAAAGGACTTTGGTGTTGAACTTCCATGCATGTTAACAGCCTTGTGGTGTTTTTTGTTCCCTTGCACCGTTCCATCACATATGCCCATGTTTTTTTTCTTTCTCTGCCCGTTGTTAACTCTCAGCGTCTTTATCTTCTGTTCCACAGGCAGGGCGGGTACCCTGGTATGCCGCCCATGGGCCCCGGGGGCCCCTACAACCAGCCACCGGGGGGTAGCTCTGGCAGGATGACGCCCCAAGGCCCCCCATACAACACCCCACCACCAGGTTAAGATTTCACACAACTTGTCACCCCATATAATACAGCATATAATATGTGGCACATACAGTAGCCGTGTTCATATGTGTTGGCCGTATGTAAAATAAATATTTTGGTCTGTGGCCTTGTTACTTTGTGACAATCCACGGCTTTGTTTGAATTACTGTCTATGGTTCCATAAACTGTTATATTAAAATACTGTGTGTATGTGTGTTCTCAGGCCCTATGGCTATGCAGGGAGATGGCCCAGGGGCTGTGGATGCCAAACAGAGGGCAGAGCACAAGGAAGAGGTTGCTGTGCCTCCTCCTGACCCCCCCAAACCCAAGGTACGGCCAGAACATCCCGCTGTGGATAGTCTCTCTCTCTCTCTCTCTCTCTCTCTCTCTCTAGCTATCTCTCTCTCTCTCTCTCTCTCTCTCTCTCTCTCTCTCTCTCTCTGGGCCTGATGCTGCTGTTGTCCGTCTCTCATACGCAGTGTGCCGTCAGTTTGCAGTTAACTTCAGCATGCGCCCGTATGCCAGTGCTCTGGATTCAGGAAACCTGTTTTTTTGGCTTGCCGATCGAAAGCCAAGCACTACCTAACATTACTCTTACTTACATGCTCAGAGCCCGTCTAAAATCTACTGCTGTTAGACGCTGTACGTGGGAGACCTTGAGGCTGCTCCTACACCACTCACCTCTTCTGCTCCCGCCAGAGGCTGTCACAGGCATTCACTCAACCATGGACCTGTCACACCTGTCAGCAGTAGCAATTTTTTTTGACAGAATAAAAAAAAGGTTATTATAGAAGGATGTTCCCATCCCTTGCCAGGCTAAAAGGAATCCAGGGAAAAAAAGTGGTCTGGACAAGTGTATAGACCATTGTTCGTACCAGAATAGAGCAAGGTCTCAGCCAGCATGAAACATGTTGTAAGGTGGTTTTGAAAGCCTGTATAATCTCGGCTCTTGTCTCGTCTGAGCATGAACATGACCCGTCTCACAGAAACGCTGTCTGTAATTCCACGAGCAGTGCAAAACCCCTTTCTTCTTTCTTTTGGAAGCGAATGTGCTATTGCTTGTCTGCTGCCGAGCGACCCATGTCTCGCACTGTGCCGCCGCCTGCGTTTCTGATTGGTGCGAACTCAAAACAAAACCACTACAAAGCCCACAATGCAGTAATAACCTCTTGCTCCTCCGAGGCTCGTTATTTGCTCCGGTGCAAGCTACTAACCTATTTTTTCCTTTTGGTTTGTTTATCTGTTTCTGATATTGTTCTTTGTTGAGTATGTTTTGCTGGCGTGTCTCCTTTGAAACAATATGTGCAACCCCTCTTTCCTTACTATATATTAAAATATGTGTCTGGTTTCATTCCACATCTAAGAGACAGGAAAGCTTCTACCTTGCTGTCCTCGTATCCTCTCTCCACCTGATCTCCCCCTCTCCTCCCCTCTCCTCTCCTCTCCTCTCCCTCTCTCCCCCCGAGGTACCTTTTCATAACTGTAGACAGAAGAAACAACGTTGATCGGAACACATCGACTAGTGACAGTCCATATCCATTAAAGGGGATAAAATATCATTTTTTTCATAACCCTGTCAGATCTGAATGTTTTTGTCCTGTTTTTTTCTCCGCCTGATTTCTTTCCTGCTGCTGTCATGGCAACCGCAGCTACATTAGTGGAGTTCTTTTTTTCCGTTACCTTGTCTGAAACCTTCAGGGTTGGAGTGAAAACGAAAGGGTTTAAGTAACCCCTAACCCCACTTCACCCCTTCCCTCTCTACTGAGGCTGCCTGACTTTGTGCCAGCCTGTGACTGCATGACTGTAACTGGTTCAGCTCGCCACCCCTAACCGCTGTCTCTGGCTAAGCAGCATTCACATTACCTCTCTTACTCTGCGATGTCCACATGTGCTTGAGGGCTGAAGAATAGGCATCATAGTGTTTCAACGGTTGAGTTAAAAACCAAGACACAAAAAACACTATTTCCTTATACATACATCATAACTAAGTTGTAAGATGACTTTGTCGAAATGAACATCTAAGTCAATACCCTCAAAATGTACAGCTTAGAATTAGTAGGATTACTGCACAAGAGAACCAACTTTACGATGTGTGGTTAGCTGCACTATTTTCATCAAACAGTTAACTGGTTTCGCTGTTTTCTCACTAAGCAGCATCGTTTGGTATTATGACATACCACCAATTACCAGTGTGGCATGCTCTCAAGCACGCTCAAAGTTCTAGCAAGGGAAAAGGAAATGCTATAGTCCTTCAAAAACGCTCTCTATCTGCCTACCTAATTGGACAAATGAACCTTTATTCTGGCATGGAAAATTTTGTACGCTTCACTGTCATGCCTCTATGAAGGCTACTGTATTGACCCGTAATTCAAATTCATTCAGTGGCATGATGCAATAGCGTAGACAGCTACCTAAACACTGTGCACCCCTAATACATACAGCGCTGGGCTTTGAGCTGTGGCACATGGCTTGAAAAGAGCACCACTCTTTGGAGGAATTTCCATTCTGAGGTTAAGAAGCTGCTGTCACAGAATGACCAGAATGTCAGCCATTACAAGCCAACAGAGCCCTGAGCTGGCACGGGCTGGAGGGCTTTGAAGTTCATGTGTGTGTGCGTGTGCGCAAGAGTGTGCATGCAGTCTTTGGACTGTGCATGTGTGTGCAGCAGCTGCATTGCTGTGTGCATGCGTGTGGATGCATTGGTGTGTGGTGCATGTGTGTGTGAATGAATTGGTCTTGTGTGTGTGTGTGTGTGCGCACATGCGTAAAGGATTAAGCCATCCATTTCTCACTGTGTGTGTGTGTGTGTGTGTGTGTGTGTGTGTGTGTGTGTGTGTGTGTGTGTGTGTGTGTGTGTGTGTGTGTGTGTGTGTGTGTGTGTGTGTGTGTGTGTGTGTGTGTGTGTGTGTGTGTGTGTGTGTGTGTGTGTGTGTGTGTACCTTTTGGGTCTGTACGTGTGTGCGCGTGCGTGCATCTGTGCGTGCGTGTGTGTGTGTGCGTGCGTGTCCTTCTCTATTCTCTGCCACAGGACAGCTACAGCTCTCAGCTACACTGTGTGTCCCAGCCCCCCACCCCCTCCCCTCTGCCCCCCAGTCCTGCTAGTCTGTCCTCCTCCTATCACGGTGACGATAGCGATAACATTAGCAGCCCCGCCTGGCCAAAGACCCCCGGCAGTACTGTAAGTGCCACACGCACTGTTCTCTCTCCTCATCCTCCTCCTTTTCTACGTTCCTTTTCCTTTCTTTTCTAATGGGTTTTTTTATCTTCTGTGTTGTGTATCGTTTTGGTTCATGCCCAATTTTCTTTTTTTCCCCACATTGGTAGTACTTTTTCTTAGCATTTACTTGTGCTCGCATACAGTAGACAGTGGTCAAGTACAATGTGTTGGAGTTTCATTCATTTTTCCCTTTTTGTTTGTCATTGGAGGCTTTCTCATTGCGATGGCAGAGTAAAATTGACCTAACCCCCCCTTGGCCAATGCCTTACATCCACTTGGGCCACTCTCTCCTCCTCTCAACACACAAGACTGTGGCTTACGACAATCATCCATTCGAACCTTCTCACAATTGACAATCAGTTGTCTCCTCTTGGCAGAGGCATGTGGCCACGAGGGAACCGACTATCTTCTCAATGTGTGTTTTACCAACTTGATTGAAACTGTTTGGCTTTCTCAAATAGGGGATTCAGGCCGACCAGAACGAAGCCGGTGTCGGTGCCCGCACCAGTTATGTTCGGCACTTAAGTGCTTACCTGCAAACCGCCCGTGTTCAAACCAGGCTCCGAACTTTTCCCGCACGTAACTCTGTTACCCGGATGAACCTGCTGACGGCCACGTTGTCGTCACGGTTCGCAGAGACGACGGCCAGTTCATGATTAGGTGCGGGAACGGGCTCCAGCAGTCGGTTCTCAGTCGGCCTGAATGCGCTAAAAGAGGTGTTGGGACAGGAAGGAGAACCTGTTGAACCATCGAACCGTCTTGAAAAGCTTCTGAAACCTTCAACGTGACAAATTGGACTTCATTTGCTTGCTCCAGAGGTGGAGAGCCCAGATTAAAAAAGTTAACCTTCCCCCTCCTGGTTGTGTACACTTTTGGTATCACTACTTATACGATGACTTGCTTATTGGGATCTGGTGATTCAAATGAACTATGCAGCAGGGGTTTTTACTGTCTGAAGATTGGGTTCTCCATCTCTGTTAGTTTTCATCTTATTTGAGTTTGTCGGAATTTATCTGTTAAAAACAGTGATGGGTATCCTGAGCGCACACTACTGTATAGTGCCATATATTATTCAGCAGAATAATGAACCTCAATTGACCCGTTTAGAAGTTATGTCATCATGCATCATGCACGCGCATTGTTGACTTAAGCACACACACACGCACACATACAGACAGTGCAGTCCCTAAAGAGAGAAGATCTGCCGTCCTGAAGTGTGTAGGTTCGTAAAAAATGGAGGTCCTAAAAGTACACTTGTTAGGGGTCTTAACACCAGGGCGGTAAAGCGTCGCGGAACGGCCGCGTTTTTTACCGGCGTCGGTGAAAATACATTGAAACATATGTCCTTACACACCAACCGGCGGTAGTCGAGCGTCAGCGGCGCGTGAGCCGGCTCCGCGCCGCGCTGCATTTGGAAAATAGAACTCGAGCGTATTTTTCACGCCGGCGACCGGCGGTGTCTCATTCAAATGAATGGCAGAGTAGCATGCTAGCTTTGGCTGTGGGGAGGGTTTTGAACAGGACTGGCCGCGCACACCGACGCTGTCAGTGTGAAAGGCAGAGAAAAACATGCCGGCCGAAACTAAGCAGAAAGGCCGCGTTCGTCCCGCGACCGTTCCGTTCCGCCTTGGTATGTTTTGGCCCTTACAATCTTCCGAGAGAAAATAAGCTGTTCCAGAAGCATAAGAGAGGTTTGTGGTTACAAGGAATTAAACGTACCGACTGGACTGAAGACACCATCAGGAATGACAGTGTCTGTGGTGCCCACTTCACATCTGAAATTATCGTGACCATCCATTTTCCTATTTCAGAAAAAAAACACACCTGGCTACTTTCTTTACAAATGTACGGTAGATGGTTGATTTCGCTCCAACAATGCGTGCGCAGCCCGATTACGTCAGCACGGCAGTTTAGTAGGCTAAATTCGATGGTGAAATGTCAGTCCAAATTGTCCAAATTGTATTCGGTCTGTTACACTTAACAACATGATGGTTGCCGAGTGTAATCAGAGTTCTCTAACCGCCCAAAATCCAATTTTTCACGGACATTTTTTTTTTGTTAACCCTGTTTCTTATACACATGGTGATTGACTTTCAAACCAAAATTGTGCTGTCACTACAGAGAATCGGCAGTTTGGCATGCCTCAAATTAAACTATGTACAGTGCCATGAGAAAGTTTGGGCACCCTTTTGGAAAATCATTACATCGGTTTATTTCTCGTTGAGCTTTTAAAGTAGCAACTTCCTTTTAACATATGTTAAACTGTAGGGAAAGAGAAACAATTCAGCAGTGGAAGAATTTTCAAGGTGTTATAGAATTCTTTTTATGTGGATTTAAGCAAAAATATGCGTGTGCATAAATATGGGCACCCCAAAGAAGGTATACCATTAATATGAAGTAGAGCTCACCTTTGCTGATCTAATGGGCTTTTGATACTTGCTATACAAGAAGACAAGTTCTGCTGAACAGTTGCCAATTATTCTATCCAGAACCCCTCTAATTCCGTCAGGTCCGTCATCTGTCTTCTTTAGACATCCTGGTTCAAATAAATTCATTATTTTTCAATGATGGTGATATCTCAAGATTGGTATGACCATTTCAAGACATTGTACTTGTTGTTTTGCATTAACTCATTGTTGAATTTTGATCAGTGCAGTGCAAACACTGTCCTGCTGGAAAGTCCAAACTCTGCTCAGATCTAATTTTGTGACTGACACTTGAACATTCTTTTGAAAAATATGCTATTTGAAAAGAATTAGTGAAGCCCTTAACTGTAAGTTTACAGTGTGTATACTATCCACGCAGACCTATAGTAGGGTGTGTTTTAGACCAGAGGTCATAGAATTTATGGGTGCATTTTTTGCCATGTCCACCTCCCATTGTTAAAGTCAAATAACTCTAGCTCAGTCTCATCTGACCACACTATGATTTCCCAAAATGCTTTTAGCTTGTCCAGATAAGCTCTCTGCATAAGTTTAACAACTTATTTCTGATGGATACACAGGAAAGCCTTTTTATTCGTCACCCATCCAATGAGCTTTTGCCTTGTGAAAAGTATACGTGGAAGGACCCATGTCTAAGTCTCCACTATCAGCAGCTATGGTCTTGTAATTCTATGGAGGTGTTCTGTAGTGTGCCTGTTACCATTCTTACCATCCTTTAGCCATGCCCTTTTAACAATTTTTCAACAAACTACAGTTTGTTCAGAGCCCACCATATTCCACAGAACTTATGACAAGCCGCGTCTGCTATTTTGTATGATAAATAACATTTTAATGACCAATCATGTCTGTCTTGGTGACTGAAGGGATTCCAAAGTCATTAAAACCAGTTTGTGCTGCAAAGGTGAGCTGTACTTTATATTAATGGTATACCTTCTTTGGGGTGCCCATATTTATGCACACGCCTATTTTTGTTTAAATCCACATAAAATTCTTTCTATAACACCTATGAAAATTCTTCCACTGCTGAAATGTTTCTCTTTCCCTACAGTTTAACATACAGTCCCAGGAAAAAGTTTGTACACCCTTTGAAATTTCTTACATTTCTGTCAAAATTGATCATAAAACATGGTCTGATCTTCCCGGAAATCTCAAGAAGGAACAATCAGAGTCTGCTTTAATTAATTCCACCCAAACATTTACATGTTATCATATTTTTATTGGTCATAAGGCCATAACATTCACAGGAGAGCAGGGCATAAGTAAGTACACCCTTGCATTAAGTAGGTTTTAACCCTCAGTTAGTTGCAATACCATCAACCAGATTTGTCCTGTAGTTGCAGATCAGATTAACAAAACAATCTGTTTGTATCTTGTCTCCCTCTTCTTTAAAGAACTGCCTCTCGTCAGCAAAGTTTGTGGGATGTCTGGAGTGCATTGCTTTCTTGACTTCATGCCATATAATCTCAATGGTTTTTTTTCAGGGCTTTGACTGGGCTATTTCAGAATGTGTATTTCATTATTATGAAGCCATTCTAAAGTCGATTTGCTTCTAAAGTATGGGTTGTTGTCACATTTCAGGACCCATACTCTTGTGTGCTTCAACTGTGTGACAGATTTCCTCACGTTTTTTCTGTAAAATATCACAATAAACTTGAGTTCATTGTTCCACTGATAATAGCAAACTGTCAAGGGCCCGAGGCAGCAAGGTAGCCGCATATAATGATGCTCCCGCCACCATACTCAGAAGAGGAGATGTAACCAAGAATAGCTAAACATGGGATTCATTCTGCCAATCTAAAATCAATGGGGTTTCTGTCCAAAAAATATTGCTGCACCTTTGAGGTTTGCGAAAAAGCATTTATATGATTCATAGAATTACTGCAAAATATTCTGTAGACCAACGTTGAAACCAAAGTTGAATTGTTCAGGGGAACATACAACATAATGTTTGGAGGAGAACTGGAGAACCACACCTTCACCAAAACATCATCTCCACCTTTGAGTATGGTGGCGGGAGCATTATTATATGCGGCTACCTTGCTGCCTCAGGCCCTTTTCAGTTTGCTATTATCAGTGGAACAATGAACTCAGAAGTTTATCGGATATTTTACAGAAAAAAGTGAGGTAGTCTGTCACACAGTTGAAGCACACAAGAGGATGGGTGCTGAAATGTGACAACAACTCATTCTTTAGAGGCAAATCGACTTTAGAATGGAGTTGTAATAATGAAATACACATTCTGGAATAGCCCAGTCAAAGCCCTGACAAAAAACAATTGAGATTATATGGCATGAAGTCAAGAAAGCTATGCACTCCAGACATCCCACAAACCCTGCTGACGAGAGGCAGTTTTCTAAAGAAGAGGGAGACCAGATACATCCAGATTGTTTTGTTAATCTGATCTGCAACTACAGGAAACATCTGGTTGAGGTTATTGCGACTAATTTAGGGTTAAAACCTATTGAATGCAAGGGTGTACTTACTTATGCCTTGCTGTCCTGTGAATGTTTACATCTTATGGCCAATGAAAATATGAAAACTTGTAAATGTTTGGGTTGAATTAGTTAAAGCAGACTCTAGTTGTTCCTTCTTGTGATTTCCGGGAAGATCAGACCATGTTTTATGACCAATTTTGACAGAAAGGTAAGAAATTTCAAAGGGTATACAAACTTTTTTCCTGGGACTGTATGTTAAAAGGAAGTTGCTACATTAAAAGTTAAACGAGAAATAAACCGATGTAATGATTTTCCAAAAGGGTGCCCAAACTTTCTCATGGCACTGTAGCATGGGGGCCATTGAGGATAGGAGTGCAAGAAGGATGCACCACCAGCTCCCTCGTCTTCAAATGGGCACAGTATGCACCTGACAATCGATAACTCGTGGATTCTAGAACATGGCACTAGATGGTAGCCTGTGAAGTCAGATTGCCCATCACTGGTTGAAGGTTGTTGTCTCTGATGAGAAAGTGCTCAGCAGTCGCTCAGTATTGTAGCCATGTGACCGATTCCCCTTGAAGATGCACTGGTGTAGTTTCTTTACCCCCCCTTCTCTCTCTCTCTCTCTCTGTCTCTCTCTCGCTCTCTCTCTCTCTCTCTCTCTCGCTCTCTCTCTCTCTCTCTCTCTCGCTCTCTCTCTCGCTCTCTCTCTCTCAGTCTGTTATCCCTCCCTTTCACCTCTCTCCCTTTCTCCTCTCTCATTGCATTTACACATAGTCTTAGTGCTGTCATGTATCCCCTGTGAAATTGTCCTCACTCCCTCCTGCACTGATCATGGGGGTAAAGAAACCATTCTGTTCTGACTGGGTAAGCATGATGGAGGGTTCATTGAATTATAAGTGAGTGTTTAGTGGGCGGCGGGAAAGGGAGAGGTGGGGGGGGTGTTTTGGAGTCCCCCTGGTTTCCTCCTCAGAGGTGCTTGATGAGCTGACATGTGAGAGCGCTGGGTGTTTCATTTCCCTCAGCGGGAACTAGGCAACAACATGGCCCAGCACTCTCACAGGCACCTCTGCCAACTGGAGAGAGAGAGAGAGGATACACAAGCGGATCCATGCACGCACGCACGCACACAGGCACTTACACACACACACACACACACACACGCACACACACACACACACACACACACACACACACACACACACACACACACACACACACACACACACACACACACACACACACACACACACACACACACACACACGCACAGGCACAGGCACATGTGCCTGCACGCACGCCACACAGGCACATGTGCCTGCACGCACGCCCACACACACACATACACACACACACACAAATATCCCCCCACAGCCCAGCAGTCTCCGACGGATGCTTACATGGGAAGGGCAGCTACACCCCAGGCAGGCGAACAGGCTTCACCCCAAACACTGGCATGAGCTCCTGAAGCAGCACAGATTGCCACCAGTAGGAGGCCAAATGGAGGCGCACCACACCCCACCACACCACACCACCACCATCCCTCCTCTCACCACCTCCCTCCCTCCTCTCTCCTCCCCACCTGGCTGAGGGATCTCAGTGCCGATTCACTTGGACCAGCGACTCCCTGATAATGATGATGACATAATAATAAACATGCCAGCCCCAGAACTGATCCCAGAACAGCATTCAGGGAGCAGCTTGTCCTTTGAGCCCTGTGTTGTGGCAGTCTTGTGGTGGTGGTGGTTGTTGTTGTTGTTGTTTTTTGTGTTTGTGTGAAAAATTGAATTGTTGCTTGGATGTGAAATTCATTGTGTCTTATTTTTTGTCTTCCTTCCTCTACTTCCCCTTCTCTCTCTCTCTCTCCCTCTCTCTCTCTCTCTCTCTCTCTCTCTCTCTCTCTCTCTCTCTCTCTCTCTCTCTCTCTCTCTCTCTCCCCTCTCTCGGTTTTTGTTTTCACTGTCTTCCTTTGTTTACACACTCTTGCTCACACATGAATTATTTTATTCATTCCTGTGTTTACTTTGCATTTGTTCTTTTATTAAACCACTATTTATACTTCCTCTTCTTACTCTTTCCTCTTCACTCACTGTTCTCATTTTTTTCCTCTGTATCTCCTCTTTCACTTTCTTATTCTCTGGCTTCCCACCATCTCGTGCTGTTTTTTTCCCCCCTCAACTTATTTCTATCTATCTATCTATCTATCTATCTATCTATCTATCTATCTGTCTGTCTGTCTGTCTGTCTGTCTGTCTGTCTGTCTGTCTGTCTGTCTGTCTGTCTGTCTGTCTGTCTGTCTGTCTGTCTGTCTGTCTGTCTGTCTGTCTGTCTATCTATCTGTCTGTCTATCTATCTATCTATCTATCTATCTATCTATCTATCTATCTATCTATCTATCTATCTATCTATCTATCTATCTATCTATCTATCTATCTATCTATCTATCTATCTATCTATCTATCTATCTATCTATCTATCTATCTATCTCCTTCTCTCTACATGTATTTCCCTCGTCCTCCACCCCTGCCCACTCCCGTCTCCCCCTCGTCCTGTCAACAGAAGCACAGCTCGGCCACCATGACCAACGAGAAGATCACGCGTCTGTACGAGCTGGGCATGGAGCCGGAGCGCCGGCCGTGGGTGGACCGCTACCTGTCCTTCATGGACGAGAGGGGCTCGCCCGTGCCCAACCTGCCCGCCGTGGGCAAGAAGGCCCTGGACCTCTTCCAGCTCTACGTCTGTGTCCGGGAGATGGGAGGACTGGCCATGGTGAGTGCTATATATATATATGAGTGGGTATTGATTTGGGACGATGTATAGATTTGACATTTTTACACATCTGCCACTATCCAAGAGTATTAGGCCAAGACTGACTCCCTATGTAAAATACTGGAATAGTGACTAGTGACTGTAGGGCAGTAGGAAATGGTTCTTTCGTTGAAGTCATAGTCTTCTATAATAAGTTTAGGTCAACATTTAAATATCACAAAATATGAAATATGAAAAAATATCATCTATTGATATGGAACTGTCACGATCACAATTTTACACCCGAGACTCAAACCGTAGCCACACAACTGAGATTGTATAACTTCATGACTTTGAACATAGCACTCAGAAGTGCTCTCCTGCCACTACTGTATGAATCCACCATAAGTATGTACGGCCTCTCTGCTCCTCCACACCTCCTCTACAGGTGAGCAAGAACAAGAAGTGGCGCGAGTTGTCCACGCGCCTCAACGTGGGCACGTCCAGCAGCTCGGCGTCCTCTCTGAAGAAGCAGTACATCCAGTACCTGTTTGCTTACGAATGCAAGGTGGAGCGCGGCGAGGAGCCCCCACCGGACGCCTTCGCCCCCGCGGAGAAGAAGCAGCAGCAGCCGCCACCGCCACGCATCCAGCCTCCCTCACCTGGTGAGAAGGCTTATCCTGTTCAACATACTCTAGAGTAGAGATGCACCGGATCCTGATTTTTAGGATCCTGCCGGATACCGGATCCAGTGCTTAAGATCCTGCCGGATCTGGAACCGGATACCGGATCCTACGAAAGGGTTGAAACACATAGCCTACTCGCACACGTGGGCCCTTTTTATCACGTTGGCTCAAACTATTTTGACTGAAAAGCCTCGGCTACCGGATCCTGGATCCTGGAACCGGATCC
The DNA here is from genome assembly GCF_034702125.1 of Engraulis encrasicolus. Taxonomy (NCBI): domain Eukaryota; kingdom Metazoa; phylum Chordata; class Actinopteri; order Clupeiformes; family Engraulidae; genus Engraulis; species Engraulis encrasicolus. The sequence goes on along the minus strand of NC_085874.1, from coordinate 17,397,911 downwards.
GGATCCGGTGCATCTCTACTCTAGAGTAGAGTAGTGTCTCCCAACCTTTTTGGTCTTGCGTACTCCTGAAGTATTTTTTTATCATAGTACAAGTACCCCCCACTCATGCTCTTTCTGCTTCAGGCCTATTCAAATAGCGCCCTGTGCGCCAGATTACAGTCCAGATAGAGTTTAACATTTGCTGCGGCCCAATGTCTGACTTTGAAATAGATTTTTTTAATTGACTGCAGTTTGTTGGGTTTTTTGTTTTGTCTTTTTTACGTGCCCCTTGCAAACCCATTCGGCCCTCTTGGTACTAAAGTTGAATGGCACGGCTTAGTGTATGGTGGTCATCACACTCATGAATGAAGGAAGCGAAGGACAGCACTCTTTCGATTTTTTTTCTTAGTTTATTTGCCCATGAACGTTTCGGGCAGAGCCCTTCTTCAGCGTGTAATGGCAAATAAACTAAGAAAATCATGTAATGCATGTAACCAATTCCAATATTTCCCATCCCCCTTGCAAATTATACCCCTGTTTTCCTTGTCAAATTGGGACCCCGTTTTGTAGTTTACACATCCAGCCTGCCTGGCAAAATGATGTGAAAAGATATGATTTGTTGTCTACCATGTGGCTATTGTACCAATGCTGTGTTGTGGATATTACCTTTTAGTGGATGATGGGATGGGAGACTGTAGTGTGCAGTCAAGTGTAGTGCATGACCTTATATGCACAAACACCGTGTCTGTAGTTTTTGTCTCATTCTCACACTCACCGGCAAAAGCCCTGCCACTCGTCTGTTCCCATCCCGTCCCACCACCCCGTCCCGTCTCGTCCCACCACCCCATCCCTCGTCTGGCCGTGCGCAGCTCTGTCTCAGTCTCAGCACTTGACACCACTCACAGGGATACAAATATCTGACAGGTGATTGTGATACGCTGAGAAGGGAGAGTAGGGAGGGGGGGATGGAGGAAGTAGGGAAGGAGGAGGGAGAGAAGAAAGGGAGAGGAAAGGAGAGAGGGGAGGGGGATAGCTGTCAGGCAGCCAGCTGAGGGAATCCCCCCTCCCCCATCTGCCTAATGGCTGCTGATGTCAGACATGGGGGGGCGGAGGGAGAGAAGGAGGGAGTGAGGGGGGGGGCAAAAAAGAAAGGAAGAGAGAGAAAGAGTCAGTCGGTCAGAGAGAGGAGAGAGAGAGCTATCAGGCAGCGGGAGGAAGGGAAAGGAGGGAGAGGAGGGAGAGGGGAGGGGTGAGGGGGATCCCAGGGAGAGGATTAATGGGGGAGGAGTGGGAGGGATATAAACAAAAGTGACCTCACACTGACCCGCTCTTTACCCGACCAGTGAGGCAGCAGCTTTTATTCCATCCTCTCTCGCTCTCTCTCTCTCTCTCTCTCTCTCTCTCTCTCTCTCTCTCTCTCTCTCTCTCTCTATCTCTCTCTCTCTGAATTTGGTAGTGAGGTTATTTGAGTTCATCAGGGCTTGAAGTGTGAGAGAATAGTGGGGCAGTGTAACACGCACACACAGTACTACACACCCACACACACACACACACACACACACACACACACACACACACACACACACACACACACACACACACACACACACACACCCACACACACACATGCACAGATACACACACCCCCATTGTTTACTCGCAGTGCTGAAATGTAGTAGAGCCTGGCAGGAGATCAAGTAGTAGTGCTGTCAGAGAATGAACAGTAGCTCTCGCTCTCTCTCTCTCTCTCTCTCTCTCTCTCTCTCTCTCTCTCTTTCTCTCTCTCGCTCTCTCTCTCTCTCTCTCTCTCTCTCTCTCTCTCTCTCTCTCTCTCTCTCTCTCTATCCCTTATTTCTCTGCAGAACACAATCACCATCACTCATACTTCAGCCAGTATACATTTGCGCATTTTCATCTCTGTTTAGTCATAACGGTATTCTCTACATATTTGGTGTGTTTCTGTATTACCGTATACACCAAAATACATTAGACACATACATCCAATCTAATACAGTTCTTCACATCACCTTTATTGTTAGGCTCTGCGTTTATTTTAACACAGAGACCAATACAAAACAAGAAGCAGGCTTAGTACATCACTGATTGGTCACTGGGCTTTTCAGGGCTTGTTCCTGGATTGTTAAAGACATGACTGAGAGTGTCCTGTAACTGAGCGCGTACACCAGAAGCGACCTAAACTGCCGAGGTCGCTGAAGAAGTTCTGCCATGATAAATTCACTGTATTCGCTCTGAATGTGACATTGATATGTTTGATTTAGCTTGTTACATAACGTCTATGGATTGTTAGCCTGGAACATTCGAAGATATGATCATTCCAATTGCTTTTCGTTGAACCGCCCTAAATAGCTCATTACCATGATATTAGCTAATATTAGCACACAGGTCGCTTTGCTCTCAACGAATTTGCTTTGGTCACTTTATTCGCCGACCGTCCATAGAGAAATCATGACTTCTGTCGTGTTAGTCGCTCTTGGTGTACACGCACAGCAATGCATAGGACAATGGTTCTTAACCTTTTTTTCTTAAAGCACCCCCTTACTTGTGCCCAAGACAAGCCGTGCACCCCCAACCCCAAACTTCTACTCGTACGCACTAAAAAATGATTTAAGTGATTAATTGCGATGATTGTACATAATGATCCCCAGCAAACTTTCGGTCACAACCTCAACACAAACAAAATTCCATGCACCCCCTGTAATCTCTGGCGCACCCCCAGGGGGTGCCCGCACCCCAGGTTAAGAACCACTGGCATAGGACATACAGCAGCAGATATAGGGTGCATTCCAATATGCGACCTTGCGTCCTCCACTTGTGCTTGTGGCCTCACGTTTTGCTGATGCCCCGCCTCCATGGAGAAAACAATCAAGTTTCCCCGCTGTCAGCCTAGCCAGAACAATTTTTGAAGGACTATTCTTCATTCACCATCCAGTTTGCAAATGAGAAAATGACTTGAGCTTTTGTGAGATATTGAAATATAATGCTGTTGTCAGTGATGTCATCACGACATACTACTTCCTGGTACGAGGTCACAAGCACAAGTGGAGGATGCAAGGTCACATATTGGAACGCACACATAGTATACTGTATACATTTTTTTCATGTTCTCACTCCCCCCCTTTTCTCTCCCCAGCTAACTCGGGCTCGCTGCAGGGCCCCCAGACCCCCCAGTCCACCGGCAGCAGCTCCATGACTGAGGCCCTGGGAGAGCTGAAGCCGCCCACCCCCTCCTCCACCCCCCACGGCCCTGGACCTGGACCCCTCACTCCACAGCAGAGCGGCAGGTCGGTGGAGGCTGACGCTCCTCCTGTCCTCATGTGTTAATGGCATTTGTAGAGACTGGCGCGGTGTGTTAAGAGTCCAATATGACTGTTCTCATTGCTCGTAGCTGTGCCGTAAATTGCGTTCTGCTGTAAAATGTTGAAGTCTGCGTGTTCAGGACATAGTCTTCAGTCAGACTTAAAGGGACACTGTGTGAGATTTTTTGTTGTTTATTTCCAGAATTCATGCTGCCCATTCACTAATGTTACCTTTTTCGTGAATACTTACCACCACCATCAAATTCTAAGTATTCATTATGACTGGAAAAATTGCACTTTTAATACATGAAAAGGGGGATCTTCTCCATGGTCCGCCATTTTGAATTTCCAAAAATAGCTTCTTAGCTGACTCTACTTGGACCATACTAGGAAATATTTGATTATTACTTAGTAAACTTTCATGTAAAGATCAAATTTGGCAATAGACAGCCCAGTTTCAATGGACAGCATAGTTGCAGTACCTTTATTGACCATTTCCTGCACAGTGTCCCTTTAAAGGACAACTGCACTATTTGGAACATGAAGCCAATTTTCTGAATTGTCTGCAATGAGTCCCTTTCACCATTTATTTGATGTTTGCTGCTGTCTCTGTTATTTGGCTGATTACATTTTGTCTCAACTGGCTTTATAATGGCAGTCTATGGGCATGTTCATATCTGTAGAGTTTTGTCAATTCTTTTTTTCCCTTTCATTTACAAAATGCCAAGTAAAACATGACTTATTATGACTTATTTCGAACTTGTTAGGGAATGCCAGTGAACCACCCCTAACTACTTGGCAAGATGCATACTTTTGAAAACAAATGTTTAGGGTGCTTAAGAACAGATGCCCATAGACAGCCATTCTAAAGCTGGTTGAGACCTAATCCAAATTAGTCAAATAACAGAGACAGCAGCAAACATGAAAACAGACTGTACATGTGAAACATTGCAGACAATACAGAAAAGGGGCTTAATGTTCAAAGTAGTAGTTTGAAAACTGTCAACTTGTGTGGATAGGTAACTGAAGCCTGTGTGTGTTACACCTTAGTAACTTTGTTGTGTGTGTTGTGTAGGGGTGCTGGCGGTGTGAGTGTGCAGGACCCCTTCTCCGAGGCCAGTGATCCAGCGTTCCAGAAGCGCGGCACAGTGCCTCCCGGGGGCCCCTACCCACAGGGGATGGGCCCCGACCCCGCCATGAGGATGGCCTACGATGCCAAGGACCCCTACAACGGGCCCCGTAAAGGTGAGTGCTACCGTACCATGCAAGTATACAGCACCAATACACACAAATCTCTACATATATACTATCGTAAGGTTGCCAAAAATCCGCCCACTTCATTGAAAACGTGATAATACCCCTACTTCAAATACTATTTAGTTGTGCTACCTTACATTTTTGATTAGCGGCAACTGTGTAGATCATGTAATAAACATTATTAGCTAACATTGACCGGACTTTCTGCTGTAATTTGGCGTTAAACGTCCAGCATGTTCAAAATCAAGCTTCAATTCACAGGCGATAGGCTCCCTACTCTGCCCGCTTGATTTCAGGTCATGTCAGTATTTCCGTTTTTGTTTATTATTACTTCACAATGTTGTACTAATTTCGTTCACACTCTTAGTCCTGACAGTATCTGTGATCAGTTAGGTCATTACTGTGGAAACAGGTTAAATAATTTTGGTACGCACACGCACACGCACGCGCGCGCCACCCTTGGGCATCCAGACTCACATGCGCACACACAGAGGAAAAAAAAGGTTTTGTTTTTGTTCATTGTATGCAGTCTTAGTAAATGTAGCTTCAGTGCAGGCTTCTGCATGGATTCATCTTATAATACCATGGCGCGTGCACACAGACACGCAGACACACACACACACACACAGAAAAAAATCATCAATACAGTTAAAATATTTTAATGATTGGGCAGATGATCCACATAAGCTGTAAGGGCTTATGCAATGACATAATGACGCTCAGCTGTGTGTGTGTGTGTGGGGGTGGGGGGGGTGGGGGGGAATGCACAGTCACTGCTCTTGGCATTTATGACAGCTGGTGGAGGTGCCTTGTAGTCTTCTAATGAGCGCATTCACAGCTGTAGAGACACTGTTGTTGAACGCTGATTCAGCAATTACTGGCTTTGTTTACATGACGCCATGGAAAAAAATGAAGAGACCACTTCGAAATTATCATTTTTTCTGATTTTACCATCAATACATGGGGTTCTCATTTTTTGTTTTACCCTGGCTGCGCGACCCTAGCTGCACACAACTCAACCTCTGATTGTTGGAAACCGCTGTCGGACAAAAAATTAGTTCACGTGGTTATCTGCCAGTGTCTTAGTTGGGTCATCTATAGAATTTCCGTGACCGTGGAGAGGAAAGGTTCGTTTCTCACTGGATTTGTCATCTATAAAGGTTAAATAAAAAAATGAGCCGGGGTGCCCCTCACAAAAATGTGGGGAAATTTTTGTAGAGCCCTATATCCAAAATGGCTGCTGCCAGCCAAGCTGGAAATTTACTTTTTAATGGTTTTGCCCACAGTGCTGCATAATACATGGTTTCTGACACTATTTGGGTCAAGAAATTCACAAATGATGTAGATTGATTGATTTGACCTATTTTGACCTTCAAATTCAAGATGGCTGCCACTTTTGGCTCTTTAAATGTCAATTTTTCAAAATCGTCAGAGAGCCTTAATATTAGGCTCAAATGAAAGGTCTGCTCATACTGAAAAGATTTAGCCCCCATGTCCCTCCCAAAAATCCCGGCATTTTTTGCTAGAGAGGCAAATTCAAAATGGCGTCCGGCGCCATCTCTAAAAAATAACTTTTGATCTGAATGACATAGAATCATGTATGAAGACACTTTTTCATACAAGTCAACCATGAGGATTCCAAATCTGACATCATTTTGATAATACAACTTTGTTTTGACCATGAATTTCAAGATGGATGGAACAGTCATTTTCAATCTTTTTAGGCCGTGACCCCCCAAAACAGTCATATTTGGACTGGGGACCCCCCAATTCAAGCTATTTCATTTCTCATATATAGATATTGAGAAAATATCTGATCTACAAACCCACAATGGCTCACATTTTGAGGCCTAGTGGGCTTGTAGATGGGCTATTTTCACAATATTTGACAATTTGGCCAATGTTTTAGCATTGTTTGATGATTATTCTGTATGCAGTGATGGTCTTTTAAATTGACATTCCTTACATTGACACCCCACCCCCCAAAAAGGGGATCTCAACCCACAGGTTGAGAACCACTGATCTAGTACATAGAACGTTTGACATTTTCCAAGCATTCTTGCATAAAGAAGCTCGTTGAGGGACTCAAAACAAGAGCTGCTGAATTGGACAGAAGTGCTCTCAAAAGTAGTGATAAGCCTGGTTCAAGACCCCCTGAGCTGCAAGAACACCATGTTGTTGAGGAATGTGTGGCCTTATTCACCTTATTCAACCACAATGGCATATACAGGAAGATGCAAGGGAACAAGCTCATTCAGAAGATCTCCATCCAACCTATTGCGATTAAAGAACCCCATGTTGCTCTAATTGACATGGAGATGATCTGGAGGATGGCAACTCCATTGGACACAGGACAGCACAGGACGGCACGTCATACAAGTGGTTGGGCTGTGTCAAAATCCATCATCCTTGCCCGCCATTCTCATTCTCACCGTGTAATTAGTGTCAATGATCCCTCCCTGCGATACAACATACTCAACAGAAGATGATGAGCGAGACCTGCGCATATATAAAGGGAGCATCTTTTGCAGGGGGAGCGTACCTATGTTCCTGGGTCCTATGTTTCCCGGTCTTTGAATGGGATTGGGGAACTTAGGATCTTTTTCCTAAAAAAGGGTCCTATGTTCCCTGCATTGTATGTTTCCAAGTTTTTTAATTGTGCCCTTCCCAAAACCATCCCTAAACCTAACCTGTCAGAAATGCAATGTTTCTGAGTTGTAATTTGTGCCCTGACCAAAACTATCCCTAAACCTAACCTGTCAGAGGTGCAACAACAACCTGCGCGTTGCCATGCGGCAGCAGTCTTCTTCGAAGCAGCGGGGAACATAGAACCCTTTTTCTTTAAAAAAAAAGGTCCTAAGTTCCCCGCATTGTATGTTTCTGAGTTTTCAATTTGTGCCCTGACCAAGACTATCCCTAAACCTAACCTGCCACAGTTGCAACAGCAACCAGCACTTTGCCATGTGGCAGCAGTCTACTTTGAAGTTTTTGAAAAAAGGGTCCTATGTTCCCCGGTAGAGGGGAACATAGGACCCGGGGACCATAGGGATGACCCCTTTGCGGGAGATGGCTCAGAATTTGTGGCTGAACAGACTTCTCTGGTTAGCAAAGACTGAGTGCAAGGGGTGATGGTAATTGTCCACTACAGAGTCCAGTCTGCTCAGTGTCCTCTTCTCAGCTGTGGTACTGAGAGCCTCCAGTTCTGTACCAACAACACATCCCGCTTTCCTCACCAGCTTGTCCAGGCGTCCAGCATCTTTCTTCCTAATGCTCCCACCCCAGCATGCCACAGCATAGGAAAGCACAGCAATGACAGACTGGTAGAACATCTGCTGGAGTCTGTTGCAGACAAAAATTATCTCAGCTTCCTCAGAAAATCTTCTAGACTGCATGTGAATTTACTGACCAGTCTAATTTACTATTCAGATGAACCCCCAGGTATTTGTAGGTGCAGACTGTTTCCACTGTCTTCCCCCTCAAAAGATACAGGCACAAGGGGTGGGGTGGACCACCAGAAATCAACCACCATTTCCTTGGTTTTGGTGGTGTTCAACTGCAACTGGTTGGTCCTGGACCAACTGACAAAATTCTCCACCAGTCCCCTGTACTCCCCTGTCAGCCCATCTGTAATACATCCCACAATGGCAGTGTCATCAGAGAAGAGCTGTTTGCGTTCATGAGACAGGTGATCTATGCACACAAGAAGAGTAGCACCATGGCTGAAGCCTGTGCTTCCAAGTGGAAGACCATGAAGAGAGTCTTTTATCTGTCTCCCTTCAGATGCAAACAGCTTACGCCAACACTGCCTTCTTGACAACTACTTGGCGTACCTAGTGTGCCACTCCACACTGGCAGGCAAGGATGCTGGAGACACCTTGTACACTTAGTCCTTCCAATTGTATGGTGTGGCGTCCTGTGTCTGCCACTCTTCTACTGATGGAGTTGCCATTCTCCAGATAATGCCCATGTCAATTAGAGCAACATGGTTCTTCAATCACAATATGTTGGAGATCTTCTGGATGAGCTTGCTCTTCTGCGTCTTCCTCTATATGCCATTGGGGTTGAATAAGGCCACACATTCCTCAACAATGTCTTCTAGCAGCTTGAAGAGCTTCACACGTTTGACTGTCTTCAACCAGGTTGATGGCTGCTTTGAGATAACTTCTTTTCATTTCAGCAGCTCTTAAGTTTTCCACTATATCAGCTTGAATTTCATGGTCAAAACAAAGTTGTATTATCAAAATGATGTCAGATTTGGAATCCTCATGGTTGACTTGTATGAAAAAGTGCCTTCATACATGATTCTATGTCATTCAGATCAAAAGTTATTTCTTAGAGATGGCGCCGGACATCATTTTGAATTTGCCTCTCTAGCAAAAAATGCCAGGATTTTTGGGAGGGACATGGGGGCTAAATCTTTTCTAAAGGGTCCATAGAGGTCAAATCAATCATCAAAAAACCATGCCAGAGGATGGTCACGGAAGCTCACATTATGACCCAACCCAACTAATCAGCAGTTTAATTCTCATCAACCACAAACCTTGATCTTTTTTACCTTTCAGATGACTTCTGCATAGCCTACTTGTAATTTTACTGTCCATAACTGAACTCAGTATGAGCAGACCTTTCATTTGAGCCTAATATTAAGGCTCTCTGACGATTTTGAAAAATGGGCATTTAAAGAGCCAAAAGTGGCAGCCATCTTGAATTTGAAGGTCAAAAATAGGTCAAATCAATAAATCTACATCATTTGTGAATTTCTTGACCCAAATAGTCTCAGAAACCATGTATTATGCAGCACTGTGGGCAAAACCATTAAAAAGTAAATTTCCAGCTTGGCTGGCAGCAGCCATTTTGGATATAGGGCTCTACAAAAATTTCCCCACATTTTTGTGAGGGGCACCCCGGCTCATTTTTTTATTTAACCTTTATAGATGACAAATCCAGTGAGAAATGAACCTTTCCTCCCCACGGTCACGGAACTTCTATAAATGACCCAACTATCTTGCCCCTCCTCACAATACAGTGTTTATAAACAAAAAAAAAACATGTATAGGTAGTTAGGCCTATGTGTTCGTGTAAAATGAACATTGTTGTTTCATTACATAGACTACTGACAACAGTTAAAACATTACTATTATGTTGTTTTAAAATGAATATCATCTCGTTTTCTTTGCCTTTTGGTCTGAAAACATTTCATAGAGTATTAATCCCAATGGAAATGAAGGTGTCTATCAACGTACAATAGAGCTGATCAGACTTACTGCCGCTACGGTGTTATTTTGATAATTTTTCATTTTCTGCAAATAAAAGCTCTAAATGACAATATATTCATTCGAAATTCGGAGGAAATGTTCTCAGTACTTTATAGTATGAAACAATGTTAATTTTACTTGAACTCATGCCTGTAAGCTGTAATTCCCGAAACAATGATAATTTCAAAAAGGTCTCTTATTTATTTCCTTGGTGTATGTTTTCATCATCCAAGTCCTCTTGCCATAGTACTACCTCTTTGTTTCCTTATAACTGTAATGTCTTGTAAAGGTACAGCTGGAGCATTGACTGCTGATGTTTGATGGCTCTTACATGGATGTGTCCCTCTGAAGTCAAAAAGTCTAAATGGAATATCAACATTCATATCTTAACAGACACAAAAATGCATAGAGCACGTTTCTCATTCCAATCGTTGAGGGTTCAGCGTTTTATTGGTGAATCACACGTATTCATGTATTAGACTCAATGATGGCTGTCTATGCAGAGGCCTAAAGTAGACTGTAGAGCTACTAACACACATATGCTGTACAACCGGCAAAGCAATATACATATTATAGGTACACAGTGTACATCATACACAGTGCCATTACAATGTGAGCATTTACAATGTTGGACATTGTGAGGTGCATTAGTTCCTCTGTTAGATCAGTGCTACAAAAAACTGCATCCTTTTAGTGTTTGAAGGCAAGGCTGCTGATGCCAATGTGTGACAAGGGCGCCCTCTGCAGTAAATGGTATATCACTACAGACCACTCCTCTTATCATATTAGATGGACTGTAGAAGAACCTGAGATATGTTCTGGTGTGCTTGCCTTGCCTTGGTCGTGATAAATGTCTTCCAGAACTGCAACTTTTGAGTTTCTTAGCCATTTAGCTGAGCCTTGATACTTCAGTTTTTGTCATTCTCAGACCAAAAGGACCGAATCGTCTACCTCAAGTGTTGGTAATGTTGCTTGCAAACCCGTTAGTATTGCAGACCACGTTTCCTCCCTCTTGCCTAAGAGTGCTTGACTTAACCCCCTTAACTTTCATCCTCTTCTCACCATCTTCTCCTCTTCACTCCTTTCCTCTACTTTAATTTCCTTTCCTCTCCTCTCTTCTCCTCTTGTCCTCTCTAGCTTGACACTATAAACATTAAACGTACTGCCTCTGTTTCCTCTCCAGGTGGCAGTGAGCCCTTCATGCCAGGCCAGATGCCAGGCAGTGCCATGCAGGAGATGTATCCCCACGGACCGGCCCCAGGGATGGGCATGGGCCCCCGCCCACAGTACCCCTACGGGCCCGGCTTCGACAGGAGGTGACATGTGGACACACACACACACACACACACACACACACACACACACACACACACACACACACACACACACACACACACACACACACACACACCATATTAAACCTGAAATGAAATGACACTCTGACTGTCATACAGGACTGTTGATCATGTTTGCAATGATAGTTAAACTAAGAAAAAATATTTTAATTGATTTACCAGATGAATTTACTGAATTTCTCTCTCTTCATTTCTCTCCACCTCTCTCTCTCTCCACCTCTCCCTCTCTGTCCCTCTCTTTTCAGAGAGCATGTCATGGGGCCAGATGGAACCATGGCTCCCCCTACAGGACAGAACAGTAATGAGTCCAGCATGTACCCTGGCAACAGATACCCTTCACACCAGAGGTAACGACATGGCCCAAGCTTTTATTTACTTATGTATAGGAAGAGTAGGAGTCCGCACACTGCAGCTCTGATTTGAAGATTTATTCAAAACATACAACGTTTCAAGCCAGCAGGCATGTGGTTGTGGGTACCTGTTTATTCAAGATGTACGTTTCGTACATTTTCGACCCAGCAGGGTCTTCTTCAGTCGTGCGATTGGGAGTGATTGTGGGCGGGTGATGTGATTGTGGGCTACAGTGTGCGGACGTCTACTCTTTCTATTAGATTCGCCTTAGTTCTGCACCTGGCCTCAGCGAAGTGGGTGTACACTTTCATTCATCTGAACAAGTTTTTGTACAACCTATACAATACACTATACAACCTCCATTGTTGGCAATTACGTGATTTATTTATTACAGTAAACAGTATTTGTGTTTGAAAGCCTTGGTTTAGTAATGCTGTTCTTGTGGTCTGACAGGCATGGTCCTGATGGATATGGCCAGCAGTTTCCTCATGGAATGCCATACGGGCCGCATGGAATGTACCCACAACAGCAGGTCAGTTGTATCATCTTACCTATGGAGGAACAGAGCAGTGGATGTGGACTTGGACATTTTTAGTCATACGTGTTGTGCCCATAAAGGTAGTAAATGTGTTCTAATCTAATAGACTGATCATTATGCCATGTTATGTGACACAGGTGAAGGTGATATATTGTAATAAAATATGTAGTAAAGCTTTGAAAACATGATTGTATAACCAGGAGGACCAATCAAATGTGTGTGTGTTTGTGCTTGCAGGGCTACAAGCGTGCGGGCGAGGGCATGTACGGGCCCCCAGCCAAGCGTCACGAGGGCGGCGAGGGCTACATGCAGTACGGGGGCCAGCAGCAGCCCGAGATGTACGGCCAGTACGGCCCCGGCTACATGGGGCCCGAGCGCCGGCCCATGCAGGGCCCCCAGTATCCCCCCTTCCCCTACGGCCGCCAGGGCCCTCCCCAGCATGCTATGATGAGCGGGGGCTCCCCAGGGGCCTCCTCTGGCCCCCCCACCGCCGGGCCCCCACAGGGCAACATGTGGCACCCCAGGACTGATATGGGCTACCCGTACCAGGGCCGACAGGGCCAGGGGGCTCCTTACCCAGGCATGGGCCGCGGAGGAGAGGAGGTGGACGGTCGTGGACCTGGTCCGGATGGCAGCCCCTGGCCCGGGCACCCCAGCCAGCGCCAGTCTCCGTACCCACAGGGCTCTCCCTCCTCCGCCGTGTCCTCTGGCGGTCCCGTGCCCCAGATGGCCAACCGCCAGCCTCCGTCGCCCTTCCAGTCCCAGGCCAACATGCCCAATCACATCTCCCGAGCTCCGAGTCCCTCCCCGTTCCCCCGGCCCATGAGCGGCTCCATGTCCCCCACCAAGGCCCACTTCATGGCCTCCATGCAGAAGATGCAGAAGCCCGGCATGCCGCCGGGTATGATGGGCCCCCAGGGCCCGGGAGGACCCATGCCCCCCAGCCAGGGCGGCATGCCCCCCATCCTGCGCGAGATCAACTTCCCACCGGGCTCCGTGGAGGCCACCCAGCCTGTCCTGAAAGCCAGGCGCAGGATCACGGCCAAGGATATCGGTAGGCACATCTAATTTTTTGTAGACATCTTGGTTTGCTCTCATTTGTAGAGATGTTGATTTGCTCTCATTTGTATAGATGTTGCTTTGCTCTCATTTGTAGAGATGTTGTTTTGCTCTCATTTGTAGAGATGTTGGTTTGCTCTCATTTGTAGAGATGTTGTTTTGCTCCTATTTGTAGAGATGTTGGTTTGCTCCCATTTGTATAGATGTTGGTTTGCTCCTCTTTGTAGAGATGTTGGTTTGCTGCCATTGGTAGAGATGTTGGTTGGTGAATGAGTTGTGCAGGTTATTGCATTTCTGACAGAGAACAGCATTGGTGCATCCGTAACCGGCACTGTCTCCTTACCAGTAGCTACCACTTGGCACCCTGACCAGTTAGTAGTTTCTATGTAGAAAGCGAGCCACTAGTAAGCACAAATCGGACGTACTACAGCACCAGTCATTTACATAACTGGGGACCGTCCTTGATGGCACAAACAACCGATGGCCGAATAGTTGTCGAACTACCACAGACTTCTGGGATACCGAAGTACCCATGGTTTGCCTACTGCAAATATGACCGGGTATAGAAAGTTATCCGTGTACCGTCAGCCTCCTGATTGAAATGTTACTAGTTGTATTCGGATTCACTACACAGGAATTTGCTTATTTTTTTGCCTTCTACATAGGAAGGCAGTTGGGATTTTAGGATGCACCCCATGTCATCATAGGTGAATGACAATAACCTTTGACCTCTAACTCTGCCTCTGATTGGTGCAGGCACTCCAGAGGCGTGGCGTGTCATGATGTCACTGAAGTCGGGGCTGCTGGCGGAGAGCAGCTGGGCTCTGGACACCATCAACATCCTGCTGTACGACGACAACACAGTGGGCTCCTTCACACTCACCCAGGTCAGACCATAGGCCTACCTACCTACTACAGTAGGGCAGTGGTTCTCAACCTTTTTTTAGGCAAGGCACCCTTTCAATCCCTGAAACATTTCAAGGCACCCCAAACCAACAAGCCGTAACATGGCATCACATCCGATACCACACAATCTTAGAAAAGTAACACACCCTTCGTTAAAAGTTGCAGCTTAGTGGGCCAACCTAGATTTATTTTATTGTGTGTGAATGGCAGATGAAAGATTCCACTGACTAAGCATTTATTTATTTATGTAGACAAATGTGTATTATATTACATAATGTATTTATCAGCCATTTTTCCGCGGCACCCCTGAGGGGCCCCGGCACCCTGGTTGAGAAACACTACAGTAGGGAGTGCACTACCATGCGCATAGCCAGCTCTGTACAAGGTCATCAGATCATCAGATACATCAGATATAGAGGGAAAGAAAAGTGTGTTCTGGCATGCTGCTCCTGCTGCTACCTGTGATTTGCGAAAATATGGTCAAAATATTGTGTAACTAATTCATAACAAATCATACTGATGAGCAGCAGTGTGCAGGGTTTACTCCATATGGATCCACACGTGCAGGGCAGTCACAGCACTCACTCAGATCAAGATTAGAAGCTCAGTGATAGAGACACAGATTTAACATGACAAATATAGCAAACATTGAACATTCACGTGTGACGGTTAAAAACAATCATGTCAACTGTAACATACCTTATTGTTCAATGTTAATTTGAGCAGTAAATTGCATAACATTTGGTGAAAAATGATAACTAACAAACTTGTACCTAGTTAACATGTTATTTTATGTGATCCTTGTGCTGTGTCAACAAACCCTTTCAAATCAAATCAATCAGCTTGAGTTGTGGGGCTATTGTATATAGACCATCATCATGTACTGCAGTTCATCGTCAGAAATATGAACGCCGTCTTTGTGTGTGTTCCCTTGCAGTTGCCCGGTTTCCTGGAGCTGATCGTGGAGTACTTCAGGAGGTGTCTGATCGAGATCTTCGGCATCCTGGAGGAGTACGAGGTGGGCACCGAGGGCCAGAAGACCCTCTTAGGCCCACTCCCTGACCCCCCGCAGGAGGACACCAACGCTGAAGCGGACCCCGACCCCGACACTGAGAGCCAGACACGGGCCACCACCCAGGTGGAGGCCGAGAAGAAGAAGGAGAAAGAGGAGGAGAAGAAGAAAGAGGATGGAGAGAAGAAGAAAGAGGAGGAAGAAGAGAAGAAGCTCCAAGTGTCCGGAACGACGAACGGACCACCAGTCCTGGTTGGTCCACCTGAGGCAAACGCAGTCACCACCACCACCACCACCACAGAGAAGAAGGACAAGGAAGTGGTGGTGGAAGAGAAGGAGGAGAAGGAGAAGAAGGAGGAGAAGTCTTCTTCTGAGGAGGTGGTGGTGGTCAAGGAGGAGGCCATGGAGGTAGGACTGGAGAAGAAAGAGGAGTCTCAACAGGAGCGTCAGCAGGAGAAAGAGAAGGAGAATGAGGAGACCACCAACACCACCACCACCACCACCTCCTCCATCTCCACCACCTCTACCGTTGTTGACAAGCAGGAGCCGCTGCCCAAACAGGCCAGCAAGTACGACCGGCTGCCGGTGAAGGTGGAGGAGCGCGACCGGGAGGCCGACCAGGTGGTCGCTCTGAGCTCTGAGCAGCTGGGCCACGTCACGCGCTTCACCAGCGGCCTGCTGCACTGGAAGGCCGGCGGCGGAGACTCCACCCGCCACATCCAGACCCACTTTGAGCTGCGCACGGGAGCGGAGGATTCAAGATGCAATGGCAAATGTGGTGCCAGCGCAACGATAACAGCAGCAGCAGCAGCAGCAGCAGGAACTACAGCTCCGGAGCCCCAATCAAAGCCCTCCTCCGGCCCTCCGAGAGAGGAAGACGGACCACCACAAGACAAGGAGAGCGGTGTGACCGCCACCATGGACGAGGTGCTGAGCTCTCGGCCCCAGGAGAGCCAGGCGGCTGGGGACAACAGCAAGGGTGTCCAAGGCCTCTCTGCTGCTGACAGGGTCCAGGCGTCGTTCCCCTTCGCCGACCACCCGAGGCCCGGCAAGCTCCTCACGCTGCAGGAGGACGAGCCTCGCTCGTGGGACGAGGCGCCCCTGTCGACGGCCGAGCCCTGGCAGGACTCGCTGGCCCGCCGCTGCGTCTGCGTGTCCAATATCGTGCGCGGCCTCTCCTTCGTCCCGGGCAACGACGCCGAGATGTCCAAGCATCCCGGGCTGGTGCTGCTGCTGGGCAGGCTGGTGCTGCTGCACCACGAGCACCCGGAACGGAAGAGGATGGTGCTGCCGCCGGCGTCCGTGACCCTGTCGTCCACGTCGGCCCTGTCCCCGGTGCTGCCGTCCCCGTACGGCCCACAGCGCACTGGCGGCGGCGAGGAGGAGGAGCGCGGGCTGGCGTGCAGCAAGGACGAGTGGTGGTGGGACTGCCTGTGGGCTCTGCGCGAGAACACGCTGGTCACCCTGGCCAACATGGCGGGCCAGCTGGACCTCTCGATCTACCCGGAGAGCATCTGCCTGCCCATCCTGGACGGCCTGCTGCACTGGATGGTGTGCCCGTCGGCCGAGGCCCAAGACCCCTTCTGCTCGGGAGCCAGCGCGGGCGGCACGCTCTCCTGCCCGCTCACGCCACAGCGGCTGGCGCTGGAGTGCCTGTGCAAGCTGAGCATCCAGGACGGCAACGTGGACCTGCTGCTGGCCACGCCGCCCTTCAGCCGGCACGAGCGGCTCTTCGGCGCCCTGGTGCGGCACGTGGGCGAGCGGCGCAGCCAGGTGTGCCGGGAGATGGCGGTGGCGGCGCTGGCCAACCTGGCGCAGGGGGACGCGGGGGCGGCGCGGGCCGTGGCCCTGCAGAAGGGCTCGGTGGCTGCCCTGGTGGGCTTCCTGGAGGACAGCGTGGCCATGGCGCAGTACCAGCAGAGCCCCCACAGCCTGCTGCACGCCGCGGCCCCGCCGCCACACCCCGAGCCCCCCAGCGTCAACATGATGTGCAGGGCCGCCAAGGCGCTGCTGGCCCTGGCCAAGGTGGAGGAGAACCGGCCGGAGTTTGTGCTGTTTGAGAGTCGACTGCTGGACATCTCGCTGTCGTCCGTGCTCAACGCCAGCGTGGCCGGCGTCATGTGCGAGGTACTCTTCAAGCTCGGGCGCTCGTGACGGACAGACCGCGAGCTGGCAGTCGGACATATCGGGGTGTCATAGTGTGGAGACACACACACAAAAAAAACATAAGATCGCCGCGTCTCGCAGATCAGGGGTTGGGATTATATTTTTATTTAAGAAAAATGAACAAAAAAAATGAACACGACAGACAAAAAAAAAAAGTTTTTACATACAAATGAATATATAGAGAATATATATAGCTCTGCGCCCCATCCACAATCTTCATTTGGGATTTTTAAAAAATTAATAATTTTAATACAGATATTTAATACCTGGTGTTTTGTTTCCTTTTTGTATGTGTTTTATTTGTTTTTTCATTTGTTTTAACCAAAGTTGATATCGGATGATAGGTCTGGTAGTGTCCGAGGGGTATTTTGCTCTTTAAATGTTTTATAATTGTGGCTGTTATTGTTTTCTTTCTCTGTGGGGCTTGTTTGTCTGTTTTTTTGGGGGGATGCAGATTTATTTAAAACATTGTAAGACTTGTTGTAGATAGATACTCTTGCCATGTGTTTTAAGACAAAGAAGTAACAAAAAAAACACAGACTCTACTCAAGACATACATGTATCCAGTTCAGAGGAAAAAAGCATTGTGCAATAGGATGTAGTTTGGCTTGTCAGAGTGAAAAGAGGGAGGTTAACCTTAATGTGAATTAATATTTTATTGACCACAGGCAATATTTTAAGAAAAAAATTCTGACCACCAGTATTGTACTGTAGAGCCGTACCAGTATAAACAGGAGAGATTCTTGTTTTTCAACAAAAAAATGAAATGAGCGATATTTTTCTCTTTTTTTGCAAAAAACACTCGCTTTTTTTGTGTAGAAGCATGATCACAGACAGCCGGCTGAACACGTGACCATCTCGCTCTCTCTCCCCCGTCTTTCTCAGTATCCTTCTCCCTTCCCGGTCGCCCCTACTTCATCTTACACAGGCCCCCATTTTTGTAAATAGCAATTTTTGGACATACTACAAAGGGGGACCTTTTTGATGGTTATGTTTGTCCCCTTTTTTTAAAAAAAAGAAAAGAAATATGTCCAAGAGACATGATGCTCTTACAAGTGTTGACGGTTGGTAATGTATAACGAATTAATTATTGACGATATTGATACGGTCACTGAGAATTTTGGCGACTTCTTTTGGAGATGGGAAAAGGAGTGGGGTTGTCTCCTCGCCATCTGGCTCAGCTGCTGTTACACTATGGTGACGAGTAACAGACATGGGATCGCAACCTCCGATGGAGACAGCCGTTTTTGTGTTTTGCTATTTTTGACTATTTTTTTTGTTTTTGTTTTGTATGCCAATGGTAGACCATTTGAGAAGACGTCACGGTAATATTTTATTTTGGATGTGGACTCCTGGGCCTTTGCAGCGGTCTATATGGAATGTGGTGGATGAAGAGAAACGATGGCAAACTGATGAACTTGGACATTGCAAAATTCCCAACAAATGTAAAGTCTATGTAAACTCTTTCTCCATTTGATTTGAAGACCATTGTTTATTCAGTATAAAAAGTCTTTCTACTACATGTTCCACATGTTAAAAGTAAATGTACATGAAATCTGGTTGAGCACTGTGACCACTGGTTCTTGAGTGTGTCTTTTGTCTTTGTGTGATATATGTAACACATACAATAACAGAACCTGAAATGCATAAATAAGTCGAATTTATTGAACATACATACGACACGACATTCAAAGGAATAGTAGCACTTTCAAACTGCCCAAAGATGCTTAATCCGAATTCACTGATGTTCAGTTCATGCCTCATTAGACTCTGTCCAAAATGGTAACAAATCGAAGCATTTCAGCGTTTTTTTTCCCAGCATGAATGGCGTTAGTCTGTCCAGACTGATGGATAAACTTAAGTTGAAAACGAAAATTGGACATACTACATACATAAAACTAACTAAGTCTTCAAATTCAGCCTGGGTTAGCAATCCTGTGCAGCCAGCTTCTGAACTGTTGGATTTTGCAACCAAAACGATGATGTACTACAGTGGGGTTGCTGGAGACCTTAACAAATCATGAACCTTAAGCATGTTTGTTTTATCAGCCAGGCTACACTTGCGCTTTACTCTTTACAGAGTAGACCAGAGAGTGTCTGTCCTGAGCAGACACGTATGACCTGGAGGGCTCCTGTGACTCTCCAGAGCCTCTCCAAACTCCACACCTCTCACTCCTCCTCCAGTAGCCATGCTTGCGTGACAAATCCATTTAACCAAATTACAGGAGCTAAATGCACAGGACAAACATCAGCCACAGACGAGGCAGTCACAAGCACCGACGGTCAGGCAGGCCATGACGCAAACACAAGTATTTTTGTGCCCCTGTGCAACGCTTTTTGAGATTTTATTTGGCCTCCTCAGATGCCTGGGCCAAGAATGGCAGACTGCCATTTATGAGCATCTGACTTTCTAATTGAGGGCCGTAAAGCAGAATTTGGCACGTCTGAGTCTTTATTTAGACAGCAATGGAACCCTGCTTTAACCCCTTAAGACGCGGCTTTATACATTTGTTGTTACCAGTATGCTAATGACCAAGTCGTGGTACATTACTAAAGGGCCTATGTTGTGTCATAGTATTGTAGTGCTATGGTAGCTACATTTCAATGACTATTACTGCGTGCCACAGGAGGTACGGCGTGCATTAAGGGGTTAAAGGACCCATGTGATGTTATGTCTATTAAACTAACATCTACAGACACAACACTGAATCTTTCAGCATTTCGTTCTCACGTCTTACAAAAACAAAATGTGGCTACAGTAAATTAGCTCAGACTTTAGGCATTTACCCTTTCAGAACTGTCCAGGAACTCCGATGGTTTGTAGGCTTGTGGACGGATATGTGGCAATAAAACAAGCCAAGTTCCAAGATTAAAAATGGATATAATAAATGACAGCTCACTCACTGGTACACACACTCTGAAAGGAAGCAACAGAAACCCTAAACCCTTATGGTTCTCTACTACAGCACCATGGCCCTTGTGAAGTAAAAGTAAATCTATAATGGAGAGAGACGAACATCCACACACTGTAGGCAGCCGTCACAATCCCTCACCGTCTCTCTTTGACTGCGGTAATGGCCCTGGAGGCCCATGGGATCCAGGAATTCGATTTTCTGAGGTCACCAACGGAGGCAGTGAGACGTCTCGCACTTGAAGCTTCGATAGCTCTCCAGAGTGAGCAGTGTCTTTTCAGGTGAAGTAGAAATATAGGTCACCGTGTCTGACTTGATATGTAGTCAACAAGGTCAATTCATTAGAGCACACAACCCTGTCCAGCACCCTTTAAATCAGTTTTGGAAGGGCGTCGTTTGGCGGTGCCTTAAGTGACTGAGGTTCCGGAGGCAGGTGAGGAGACGTTAGGATTTGGTTTGGAAGACAGAATCCCAGTCAACAGGCTGAGCATCAGGAACTTCAGTTTTAGGGATCGCAGGGAAAAAGGACTGCATCTTCTGTCGGAATTCCGTTAACTGCAATAGACACAAAAGTAGTTTGGTTGTGAGTGAGACCAATCAAAAAAGCAGACACTTTCAAAGCGCAGTTTTGTGAGTTTCCCCCAAAACCATAGTTGCTAGCCAGTTGCACTGCAACCAACAGAGTAGTGAATGTAGCTAACATCTATGTTTTTTTAGGGAAACAGAGTGGAATCAGAAAGCATAGCTTCAAGACCTAGACCTGAACAGTCTGCATAAAAATGACAAAAAAAACAAAAAAAAACGATTTTCTCAGTTTCACCCTGAGATTCAAGTCTCTGGGATTGAAATCCAGTCTCATAACCAATGTACATGAAAATGGTCTTCATTACACCTCCTCCTTTATCTTGTGACAAAGTCTTATGTTATGGTCCAAATGTGTCCCATTTTAGAGATATTGCTATGTCAAATTTGCAGTAACTACAATATCCAACCTAATACCAAGGCTTTGAAGGCATTTTTCTCAGTTTCAATATTGGCGTAGTTGTCTTTACAGGGCAGTATACCTAACCAACAGTAGGTCATTAGGTGAAGAGCTTCACCTATCTGTAATGTAATGTGTCCATCTGCTTACAAAATTACTTACGCTATGAACCCCCATGGCCTTCCAGACGGCGAAGCTGAGAAGGCCCACCCCACACCAGGCGTAGAGGGAACCCCATCCCAGGGCGCGCAGCGCCAACGACGCCCCGCTCTCTGGTACCCCCGCAGAGCCCATCACCCCCTGGCAGGAAACACGGGGGGGGGGGGGGGGGGGGGGGGGGGGGGGGGGGGGGGGGGGGGGGGGGGGGGGGGGGAAGAAACCGAGTGAAACAGTATCAAACAGCTTCCTTGGCGGAGGTCTGTACTCTGAGTGCATTTCTAGTTTATTGTATGATTTCATTTCAGAATTAAGAATTGTGTGTGCGGGAAAAAAAAAACAAAAAACAAAAAACGTGGTCAACACATTAGACTCATGATTTGTAAATGAGTAAATTACCATAGACATACTACGGACACTTAAGAGAACAAGTTTTTTAATGTTCAACTAAAAATGTAAGACACATTTATTTAAGAAGAGAACAGCCAAGAGTAAAGACAGACAGGAGCCGAAAAGACGCCATTTAGCCTTTTAAACCTTTTAATATGATTATAGGTTTTTTTCGCATTCTGCTTATTGAGTTAGCTATTATTAGAACTTGGCGAGGTCCAGACACAATTTAGGACCAAGAATTAGTCACCCTCCTCCATGCGTGTGAGGGATGGAAAGTTGTTGATAAAGGGGGGAAAAAATCTCAGAAGCTGCAGCAGTGCGGGTATTATATTGACTTTGACTCTGCAAAGACATTTTGTACTCTTGAAAAACATTTTGACTAACAAAATCTTTGCCTCACACTTTGGGAATGAAATTAATTGCAAAAGTTAAAGGAAAAACTTTGCAGGTCAAAAAGGCTATTGAAAATATAATTGTTGACGTTTAAAAAAAAAAAAAAAAAACTACAGTCATCAATGAATAGCAATACTTTTTCGCCTTCATTACAAAACATTATTCTATATTATATCCAATGGATAGCAATACTTTTGGGTTTTTGTCTTTATTTCAAAACATTATCCTATCCAATCCAGAGTAGACCGACATGCAGAGATCTGACCCCAAATGACCTTGACGCATACCTCTGCTCTAAATCCAATTCTGCATCATAGACTACATCAGCTTTGTTTGGGGGGTGGGCATTTCTCATTTTATAAGAATGATGATTGTCATCTCACTTCCCCCTAAACACACACACCTTGATTAACAATGTTTGGTGCAAAACCACTGACATCAGTCTTAATTACACCCGGCACGGTTCTTTACTTCTTGAAAGACCTTAGAAATCTTGTTCCTGAATAACAATTTCATCATCATACTAAAACGATCTCCTGCAATGGACTGTCCGGCTGGACAATTGTAAACTGCCGGCCAAGCTAATGCCATTTATGTCAGGGCAATCGTGCTCTATGAAAATATATTGCCAGCTCTGACTAAGAGGCAAGGTTTCCAGGAACAGGAAGAGAATAGCAACAGAAATGTGGATGGTGCGGACCAAAACTTTTCAAAAGCTCATCAACTATGGCCAAGTGAAGCGCTGATTTACATTCCAGCCTTTTTTCTGAAATGATGCACTCATTGTTCACATTTAAGTTACAACAGTGAACTATTTCCATAGTCAGATGCTCAGTTAAATGTGTCTTTCAAACCTATGAATGTTAGTCTTGTAAGCTGAATTCAACACTTACCTGGTTTGGTTTGCATGTGGTACCCTAGACACGTCATCAATATGGAAGGTGAGGTTTACCCAAAATACAACAAAGCTGACAGTAGGCCTACTCCTCTATTCGGAGGTTTATCATAGTACTTTGTGTAAATTCATCTGGTTCAGTCATCAGTAAAACATGTTTTTGGAGTAACCCCTGGGTCTACAAAATGCATACTGTTAGACATGTAGTAACTGACAGTGAAAGTGAAAGCCCAACTGGGAAACTCCAACTCCCATTATCATTGTGACACAGCACTACACAGCACACAAGTGTTCACTGCACACAACGAAATTGCATGTATGCCTCACCCATGCAAGGGGGCAGCCTCAAATAACTGTATGTAAAAAAAAGACAGGCAGGCTATGGTTGATATACCTTGTTGAACCATTCTGGACTCTTCTTCTTCGCCAATGCCAGGGTGGAGCCGAAACCAGCAAACATGCCAGCAGTTGCCACAGTGGTTAGAAAAGCACCACCTATGAGATCATGGTCAAGGTTGAATAGTGTGGTCTGCTGAGTAGACCCAACAACAACAAACAATCTGATTGTGCGTCGACATAAAATAAGTCACATTCTTCAGCGCACTATAAATTGTTAGATAACAAGTTTGCTGTCATCAAAAGTGCATTGCACATCAATGCTCCACTTTGACTTGATAGCCTATTTACCTGCACAGAGCTAGCTAGAAACGGGAAGCTAAGCAAAACACGAAGCAATGTGGGGGCGCAACGGTTAGATAACTAGCACGCAAAAATGGATGCATTTTTACTGCCTATACATACTCACCTCTTAACAACTGCAGTTTATTATCATCAACCTCTTCAGTCATTGCTGAAGAGTTGACATTCAAAGGCGTGTGTGTTTTCTCCGCTGTCATCTTCAGGCGTGTTCTACCTTGTAAGCCTTCCGTCCAAAACATCTACACTAATCTATAGTTCCGCCGTGTCTTCACGAATGTGGCAGCCACATTTTTTCTTGTTGCTCAGTTTGCAACTGTGAGATTATGTTTTTTTAGATGCGGCAATTTGTCATCATAATTTAGTGAGCACATCTGTGTGATGGAATGGAATGATTAGTGTTGTTCATTTTGCAGTTGTGATACCTTGTAGATTTGTACACCCTGTTATAACCCAGTCGTTCCCCAGTTGTTCTACTTCTAGTGATGCTAAATTTTGCAGCGGAATACGAAGAAATATGACGAAAAGCCGTGGGTCAAATGAGGTAAAGAGGCCTGTAGTATGTGGGGTCATATCAATTTCTTCTAACCCAACACAAATAGTCCATATGGGAGGAAGAAATATTCAGACATTGATAGGTAAAAGGTAACACCAAACTAACCAACTAACAACAACCAAATGCGGTTGAGCAATGATGTGAACGTGCGATGTTACTACATTTCCAGTGGTTCCACGCGCGACTCCATTGGTTTGTGTGTGACAGGCTAGACTCCGATATTTGGTGGGCAGGAGCCTATACGTGAAGGTGGCGGGCTGCCTGCTTTCGCAGAGTCGAGTTTCCACCCATTGAATTCATCACAAAGGTTCAGCTCCATATTGCATGTTCCAGCCTTGTTTCAGGGGAATTCTGTTGCTGTTGTCTACTGTTGCAACACGCTTTGTTTTCTTATTTCTTTTTTTGGAAGGACGCGCTGGTCCTTTCATGGATATTGCATACTGGCTGCATATTCGACGGATCTGATGTTTCAGCTCATTTTTGCCCTACCGGGATATCATGGATGTAATCCGAAAGCATTTTGTATAGCCAGCTCTCTTTAACTGTCAAGTGGCAAGGGAACACGTGAAGGACGTGTTTGTTTTCAGAAACAACCCGATTTCTCATCCTGTTTGGATATTTGGGGAATTTCTCGTGGTGGAGCTCGAGCAGACCTTCTCATTCGATGCAGCCTCTACCACCGACTGCTCATTCGAACGGCATTCAACCTTTGGTCAGAAATCATCATGAGTGCCTATCTTTACATTTTAAATTGTGTTTATTTTCCTAGCCTAGCCTAGCATACCTGTCATTGTCAAGATAGAAGTTGTTATCCTGTTATGTTTCCTGAACTGAGCTGAGCTCATTGCATAGTTTCACGTGTGAAACAAAATGTAGCATGTAGGTTACAATTTAGCGCTGGCCGAAGTTAATGTGAGAAGTTATTCTTTTTTTCTCCGTGAAACCTCTCTATAAGTTCTCCCTGCTGAAGTTGAGACCCACTGCCCTATCCCGTTATGTTCTTCCGTGATTGCCCTTGAATTCCTCTTTTCTTGGCTCCCGTTAGCGATAGACAGATGCATCTCGGAGTTGATGAGCCCGTGCGGGAATGTCAGTACAGCCAGGTCTGCACGCGAAATTCATCGCCAATGGAGACGCCCCACAAGAAGAGGGTCCACGCAAGAAAGTGGCAAGTCTTTCCCGGACGGAACAAGTTCTACTGCGATGGGCGGATTATGATGGCCAAGCAGACCGGTGTCTTTTACCTCACCATGGTCCTGATCATGGTCACAAGTGGACTCTTCTTCGCATTTGAGTAAGTCATGTGGAGACTGGCATGTCAAAGCCTTCAAAGAAAAATCCTTAGGTTTTTTTTTTACCCACATTGCCTGTAAGTAAAAGTAGACATGATAACTCCTCAAAGTATTCTAAGGTGTCTCAGTTACAGCTGCCTGTATTCAGTAGGCCTATGGTTTCAGCTGTGTTCTTTCTTTTTGCCTTTGGTTGACTTTACTTTTTCTGATATATCCCTCATATGATTTGTGCCTTTGTAACTGGATGTGCATCATTTTGCTCTACCAACTGACACTTAAAGTCTTCTAAGAATATCATCCTGGCTGTAGTCGACAGCAACACACTGACTGCAGGCTGGTGTTACGAATGCTTTACGACACCCAATTGACCCCTTACCTCTTCCCAACCCTCTCCTCGATACTGTTGTAATCACATTAAAAGAACGAGGAAGAGAGAATGAGACTGGTTAAGGTCATACCAAAATACAGCAATAAGGCATTTGTGGCCCTGCATAGCCTACTACAAGACGTCAAACTCAGTAGACCATTCAGGTACTCAGATCCCAAGTTTTGATCTGTCCATGACACCACCAATAACATTATCACCTTCTGTGGAGTTAAGTTATCAATTTAACAGTGATTTACCTCGTCTCTGTCAAGGGTGTTAGAAGGTCTGGAGACATTTTGAATTCTGGATTGTGTTAACTTAATGGCCTGATGGAGGCCTTCATACCCCATACCTCAGTGCTGTGGGATGAAAGTGAAATGTTTGTTGTTGTTTAAGATCATTAGATAGGCCTACAGCTAACTGAACTAATACAGTGCACCCAACACATTGTGTTTACCATTCCATATCGCAATCGCAGTAGAGTAGTCTCGTCATTAGTTTAACAAAGGATGTGATGACGAGGTTCTGTATGGGTTAGGACAGGCCGGTGGGTGTCTCATCCTGTGGTCATGAGACAGAGCCAAGTTTAGAAGGAGAGTAAAGAAGTGTGTGTGTGTGTGTGTGTGTGTGTGTGTGTGTGTGTGTGTGTGTGTGCGCGTCCGTGACTGAGACCTAGGCATTGTTGCCCCTCCCCCCACCTCAGTTCCTTTTCATCTTTTCCTTGCGGCTCCACATTCCACACAACTTCCCAAATACGACACTCCGCCATTCCCGTCTCCATGGAAACGCCGCTCAGCAGCTTTTGTGTGTTGCTGAACACTCTGCAACAGTCTCTTTTGTCACCCAGGCAACCGTGTGCGCTACCACCCACCTAACCAACCACCCACCTAACCAGCAGCTCAACCACCCACCCAGGCTCTGCACCCACCCAAGTAACCAACCACCCAACCACCACCCTACCCCCATACCCCTCAGCTTTCCTCCACTCAGACTAGTTGGTTGTCTTGTTGCTGGAACACGCCATAAAAGTAGCAATGTCCCCCCAGCCATCATCGCAGAGCCTGAGCCATGTAAGACATCTGCCCACGTGGTGGAGGTGTGTGTGTGTGCGTGTGTGTGTGTGTGTGTGTGTGTGTGACTGTGTGTGTCTGTGGTGAGACTGGACCCCATTGGTTTAGGAAAACGCATGAGAGTGGGTCACACTGGCCTCCTTTCATGGCTATGGCTGGCTTGAACACTGCGATTGTCTCCAGGCGCGGACATGGCAGGGGTGTCCTGTCCTCCACCAACATCATGACGAGCATGCCTGATGGCTAGCTGCCTGGCCTGGTGGCTTATTTAGATGGATATTTGCCCAGAGGGTCAATGTGCGTTTCGACCATATATATATATATCGCTCCCTCTCTCCCTCTCTCTCTCTCTCTCTCTCTCTCTCTCTCCCTCTCTCTCTCTCTACCTCTACTGCCCTCTCTCTCTCTCTCTCTCTCTCTGCTGCATTGTTCCCAGGCAGTTACATCTAATAACATTGCGATGTCGATTAGTCTTCATGACTTCACGTCGGGAGACTCTGGAGGGAACAATGTTTGACTCTGTGGGTCTTCATCTGCCCACAGATAATTAAATGTTGATTTGTTTGCGTGACATTCCGTCTGAGCGAGAACTCCAAGGCTCCCCAGATGCTGGCCCTGTGAAGGAATTATTGGAGTGCGGATGTGTGTGTGTGTGTATGAGAGAGAGAGAGAGAGAGAGAGAGAGAGAGAGAGAGAGAGAGAGAGAGAGAGAGAGAGAGAGAGAGAGAGAGAGAGAGAGAGAGAGAGAGTATATATGTGTGTGTGTGTGTGTGTGTGGTGGGGGGTGACAGCAGACAAACATCTGCCAGAGGCAAAGTCTCAGTGACACACACACACACACACACACACCAGTGTCCTTGTGGAACATCTCTGTCTCGGAGCGTCAATTGGTCTGTAAGCATGGCGGCATTGCAATAATGGTGGAAATGGGGGGGTTCTCAAATAGCAAACAGACAAAACAGTAATTAGGAGCACAACAGACACTGTCATCAAAGACGGTAACTCCCTGGGATGGGATGGGATGGGATGGGATGTATGCTGCTATTTTCAGCCTGTGGCCTGATAAGCATCTAGCCTTTAAAAGCTAATTCAATTCCGAGGCTTGCAGTTGCTGGAAAGCTTTGCAACTGCATCAAAGCATTGCATGTGTGTTTTTTTTCTTGAAGAAAAGCGTTTTCAAGTGTATTGCTTTTCTGTAGGTTGTCTAACAAACATGAATCCAAATCTTTGCTCTTAAGTGAGAAGTTGACTAGAAGCGCTCTTTGAACGTTTTGATTCAATAGCCTGAGATCTTCTGAGACAGTTGTGTCTGTGAGATGTTTTTTTTCCGTTTGTGATACTGAGATAAAGGACTGTGAATGGTACACAGTAACTCGTACTGAGTTTCATAACAGATCAGAAGTAGTCACCCTAAACCACAAAGTCAAAAAGTGCTTTATAGAAAGGCCTCTCACTCGACTTATGGGGGTTAAGGCCTTACGCTCAGTCTAACAGTTCAAAGGAATATGGACCTGCTCCCTGGCTAATCTCTGTGAGATCTCAGGTCTCTAGTCTTCAGGATTGAATCTTCTGAGAAAGAAAGTAAGAAAGAAAAAATGCCCAGGGAGAGTTACTGGAATCTTTCCGATGTGCCAAGAATAACAGGATCCCAGGCCCCTCTCTCTGCCCTGTGTGTAAATGTGGGACGGAGATTTTTGTTGTTGTTGTTGATTCTAATGAATCTTTTTAAATGTCAAGTTATTGTGTGTCATGTACAGTTGGAAGATTGCACATGTTACCATCCATCCATCAAGGCATAATGTGTAAGGTGACCAGATTTCTGATATAAAAGACACTTGGCTAGAAAACTGCTCGGGTGAAAGCTTCGACCTATAAATCTGGACAAATGATAAACAGGAACTGTCCCTGGAAAATGACGTCTGGCCATCGTACCAACAAGACACGAGACGTTTAGCCTATGACTAAATGTCACACAAAATTCATATCTGTCTGCTGGTTGAATTGCATTTGATTTTTTTAAGTTTATGTAAAACTGGCTTGAACTATTTAAAACCTGGAATAAGATCATTTGAACAAAACGAACATTGACCTAAGAAACACTGACTGTGTACTGAAACTAAAATTAACTGGGGTTTTTTGCCATAGATAATTAGACGTTCCATTTTTTGCTGAACTACCTCTGAAAAGCGAAAAGCTGTACAAGCATTCTCCCAAACACTGCCTCCACAGGCCAACTCTTAATTTGATTAGATGGTGGAAAGATGTGACTTTAGAGTGATTAGTGATTTTACCCTGGGCTACATGTGCTATATCTTGCCCCTTATTTGCCTCAAGATGTTGGGCCAAGTAATATACTTCATTTTTTCCCAATCAAGTGTGGTCAGTTGTGAAATGTCCCACTGACTCACCAAATAGAGTATTTTATTTAATGAAAAACATCAGTTATGGTGCTGCTGACAGATTGACCCGACTTGATGACTTCTAGGATTGTGTTAAGCACAGCAAAGCTGTCCTGATATAATTGATTTTGCACGTTTTATCGTTTGATGCCTATGCATCCCAAATTGGGGTATGTTGTAAATCCTAATCAGAGTCAGAGTCTGTTTTGCGCTGTTTTGCTTTCACAGCAAACTGAAGACAGTTTAGATGCATCGTAATTTACGTTGCATTAAGTTGGAAAACCTTGACGTCATAGTTACTGGATACTATAAGTGAAGTCAAATTGAAAAGCAACAGGGTTCTTTGTGAGGACTATAACTAATATGTTTGTCTGATCCCAGAGGCAGTTTTGAGAACTAAAGCACATGGGCCATGGCATCAATGACTACCATCACACAAATGAATGAGAGCTTACCAAACACAGACAGATTTTTGAATACAAAATGTTGAGAGTGGCACAAGTCTCAAACAAGACTATAGCCAAGAAAATGCTGTTGTCAATTGCTGCGTTCACGTGACGTTTTCAATCATTCATAATTAAAGGGACACTGTGTGACATTTTTAATTGTTTATTTCCAGAATTCATGCTACCCATTCAATAATGTTACCTTTTTCATGAATACCTACCACCACCATTACATTCTAAGTTTTCATTATGACTGGAAAAATTGCATTTTTCATACATGAAAAGGGGGATCTTCTCCATGGTCCGCCATTTTGAATTTCCAGAAATAGCCATTTTTAGCTGCAAAAATGACTGTACTTGGACCATACTTGAAAATATTAGTTTATTACTTAGTAAACTTTCATGAAAAGATCAAATTTGGCAATAGGCATTCCAATTTCAATAAGCAGCAGTTGCAGTACCTTTTTTGACCATTTCCTGCACAGTGTCCCTTTAAATGTTTCCACCCAGTTTACTTTTGATCTTTCATTTAATTCAGAATTGTGAAGTGTTTACATGACGTTTTCAAAACGGAATGAATCTCTATTCAGAATTAAAGTGAGTTAATTACGAATTAAATGTAAACGGGGTCATCCCTATGTTCCCCGGGTCCTATGTTCCCCGGGTCCTATGTTCCCCGGGTCCTATGTTCCCCGGGTCCTATGTTCCCCGGGTCCTATGTTCCCCGGGTCCTATGTTCCCCGGGTCCTATGTTCCCCGGGTCCTATGTTCCCCTCTTTTTTCAAAAAAGGGTTCTATGTTCCCCACTGCTTCCAAGTAGACTGCTGCCGCATGGCAAAGCGCAGGTTGTTGTTGCACCTCTGACAGGTTAGGTTTAGGGATAGTTTTGGTAAGGGCACAAATTTAAAACTCAGAAACATTGCATTACTGACAGGTTAGGTTTAGGGATGGTTTTGGGAAGGGCACAATTTGAAAACTCGGAAACACACAATGCGGGGAACTTAGGACCCTTTTTTCAAAAAAGGGTCCTATGTTCCCCGCTGCTTACAAGTAGACTGCTGCCTCATGGCAAAAGGGTCCTTAAGTTCCCCGGTCCCTAACAAAGACAGGGGAACATAGGACCCGGGGAACATAGGTACGCTCCCATGTAAACGTAGCCATAGTCATAAAATGTGTCATAAAGGTGTACATAATGTTTCCCTTTTTCTGTTTGAGTTGTCCACCAGTCCAGCACCTTCTAGCACACAGAAGTGCTTAATAGGTTTCATCTTGTTTACCATTGTCTCACTATATGTCTCCTCTGCGTTGGCTTGACCCACAGTTGCCCATACCTGGCATCCAACCTGACGCCCGCCATCCCGGCCATCGGAGGGGTGCTCTTCTTCTTTGTGATGGGAATGCTGCTGCGGGCGAGCTTCAGTGACCCTGGCGTGCTCCCCCGTGCCACCCCAGACGAGGCAGCAGACCTGGAGAGACAGATCGGTAATGTCAGGGCATCCCATCTCCATGGGCTCTTTCTAATATGCTAACTCCCGTCCTCCCTTCGTTGTGGCCTGGTGATAACGTCACTGACGACAGGGATGTCAATATCTTGCAAAGGCGTGATTCTGATGTAATTTTCACTTTGATTTCTCCATGGAGGCAGGACGTCAACATGAACTACACTTCAGAATCAGGTGTTTGATTAGAAGCTTCTTAATCAAACACCTGCTTCTGAAGTGTAGTTCATGTACTCTGAGAATGAGAAATCCATGTACTAAACAAATCCTTTGATCTTTCCTCTTCTCCTTTGCTTAACCTTTGACTAGTCTTTTGATGGACAAAAAAAAGAATTCTGCCTGTGTTCTAGGTGATTTCATTGATTAACCGCCTGTGCTCTAGGTGATTTTGCTAATTAGCCGCCTGGGCCCTTAACAGGTGATTTCACTAATTAGATGCCTATCTAAAAAGTTGTGCTGATTACAATCAGTTGTTTCATTCATTTCAGCTCCACAATGATAGTCACTGATTTTTACCTCCGCCATGGAGATTATGTTTTTGGTCGCGTTGGTTTGTCTGTTTGTCAGCAGTTAGGAATCTTCGCTAACATTTCTTAAAACAATTGAAATGTTTTAAAAAACTTTGCTTTAGGGAGCTAAAGCTCTGTTTACCTGTAAACAAAAGGCCAAAACAGGGGTGTTTACAAAAAACATCCATGTAAAAAGCATGACTAAGATTGACAACTCTTCCAAGTGTGTTTCTTAATGCTATGTATCAAAAATTTAAAATGTTTCTGTAGAACATACATTATTGTAGCCTAGGCATAAGCCAACGCCTCTAAGTATGTCAGACTCAGACATGCTTTGAATTTGTTGGCCTTTTTTATCTTTGTTTGGTTCATGTCAAGGCTCAGCTGTTTTGACAATCAATTTTATTTGTGGCACAAGAACAAAGAGCTCAACATCTGTACGGCTGGTGTTAGTTGTTTTGCCGCCAGGTTTTCGGCACCACTCTTCATGTCACTGCCCTGCTTCTATCAAACACTGTCATCCTTACGGAAGGGCTCCCCTTCTTTGTCATTTGAAATGTCTGAATCCAAATTAGATTATATGTTTAGACTTTTCATTTTAGACCTTAATCATAAAGGTCACTCAGTGGGTCATTTACTCTTGTGAATGTCAACTCATTTCATTTTGGTGTCTGTCTCTTTGATCATGGGGTCATGGAACAGTGGTATTTTATACACACGTTAGGTCTCCTCAAACGAAGACATTTCACTCTCGAGTTTTTACTAGATCTTATATACCCTGCCATGTAGAGTACTGTTTTCTCTCAGTGCATAGTTTGACGTAAAGTAAATCTGATTTCAGTCTGCTGTTTTTAAAGTAACATTAGAATAACATGAGTAAGTCTTCCATCCGTGTAATACAGGGCTGGAAAAATTGCCAGGGCAGTTTTGGCATAGACTGCCCCCCAACACATCCACAGCCCACTTTCATATTATATCTTGACTGGACGAATCCACTGTCTTCTATATTGATGATGGACCAATGGGCCTCCCTGCTGTAAATTGTGGGACAATCCCTAGGAAAACAACCACAACAACAGGCCCCTGAGGACTGTTGGCCCACCGGAAAATGCCCTGTATGCCCAGCCTTGGTTCAGTAGCACAAGTTGAAAGCCAAAACATCATTTTAAGTATACCGGTATTGTCTTTGTCCCAAAAATAAGGTTTGTCTGTTTCTGTCTGGGACACCAGCTTCAGGGATTACGAAATGTTCCATTCTCTAATTGACAATATGTGATTTTACAAGAAGCTATCAGGCCTTGTAACAGGTATACACAGTGTTGTAAAGCTTATACTATAGGGCTATATTTAGCTCACATTGCCCAGTGTATCCAAGGAGACTCAGTAATGATGACTAACCTTGATTCAGAGGCGATCAGCGCAGCATTGAATATTCTAAATGACTTGGACGTGTCTATCCATTTCAAATGGCTGTGTCTGATACAGTACCTGGCTATTGCAGTAAAGCTCATGACCGCTTAGTCTGGCCAAGCTCATGTTCAAACAGTTTCAACTAGGGATGGGCATACGGTGAAAATTTCTTTGTCGATCGTCGGGAGAATTAATGATTAATAATGGGTTAACCATTAACATTTTTATATTAAAAACAGCACACATTTAGGCCCACCATGCCCTATACTCTTGTATAACAAAAATACATCAAAAACATAATGTTTTTCTTCGAGGATTTGTTTTTATTAACAACACAAGTGTCAAGTGATTAACAAGAAAAGTTAAACCTGAATTGGTGCGCAATGCGCAAACGAGGGAGGCTTCAAGTTGCGAGCCAACAACGAAGGCACATAACGGTGCAGACATCGAGGCGAGGCTAGGTTTGAGATGAATCACCGCCGTCTTTTACAAGGCTTGGATGCGCGGTGTTCAAGTGCTACATCATGGTCGTTGTCGATTAACTGTATTTGTAATTCACATTGCAGTAATTACAGTACACAGTAATTACAGTACACTTTGTCATTTTCTAACTAAAAATGGTCCCACGCCACACTTCGCCGAGACCTCTTCATGGTTAGGCAAAGCCCGCTCTATGGAAGCTCGCATGTAACAAACAAGTCAAGCCAGGGTACGGTGATGGTGAGATATTGCCCCCTGCTGCCCAAATTGTGTAGGTGTAACAGCGAAATGCATTGCACTAATTAAACGGTTCGTCGGCGAAAATTAATTTCTTCGACTAAATGTTTAATGATCAATCATCGGTTAATCGGTTAATTATGCCCATCCCTATTTTCAACGTATGAGTCTATAAGCATCTCATGCATCCAATTTCACCACTCATTCCACATATGTTTAAACCAAACTCACCAGGAGCTTGGTCAGACCATAGTGCAGTCATGGGTAAGCGGTTAGGGTGTTAGACTTGTAGCCCAAAGGTTGTCGGTTCGACTCCATACCCGCCAGGTTGGTGGGGGGAACAATTAACCAGTGCTCCCCCCCATCCTCCTCCATGACTGAGGTACCCTGAGCATGGTACCGTCCCGCTGCACTGCTCCCTTGGGGCGCCATTGGGGGCTACCTTCTTGCACGGGTGAGGCATAAATGCAATTTCGCAGTGTGCAGTGAACACTTGTGTGCTGTGGAGTGCTGTGTCACAATGACGATGGGAGTTGTAGTTTCCCAAATGGGCTTTCATTTTCACTTCCAACATGTTTAGCACACCTTGGTCATGGAGGAGGAGGATGGAGAGGGGCACTAGCCATTGAGCACTGTGGGGTTAGGTGGTTTCTGCAAGTGTACCTAAGTCATCCCCTGTTTTGGTTTGGGCATAGTTTTAACGTGTGTTGTCTGACTTATGTGATGTCGGACTAATGGGTCTTTTTAAAAAGATAGGTATTCAGTGGTCAATTGTCTGATTAATGGGATGTCTGACTAATAGGCTGTCTGACCAATGGGATGGAACCGTAAGTATCAACAATGCTTTCACATCTGTAGCCTCTAGTGTATTTGAAATGGCTAAATCTGTTATCGCCATCGACCTGTGTTGCCCATCACCAGTTCGAGGTAGTGTGGGATCAGTGTAGATTTGATTACACGCTAAATGTGCTGTCAATACTGAAAAGTGATTACCAGCATTAGTGGATAATCCGTGACACAAGTATTTATTTTTATTCACTCCCACAATTCTCGTGCTGTGTCTTTGCTAGGTACACCCTTGTGGCATACTGACTTTAATTAAATTCTGACAGGGGAGCTGGGAGAAAAATAAATTGCTTTCAGACTTTTTTTTAAAGATCTGAAGCTTTAAGAGCTTTTTTTTTCTTCCTTTTTTTACGGGCAGGCCTATTTTTAGATGAAAGGTTTTCATGAGGGGGAAAAACTGTCTCCATTTTCAGCAGCCCTTGTGCTATTTTTAAACTGTCACGTAGAATTGCGTAATTCATGCAATCCCTCACTCTGTGACGGCCACAGGCTGTTCATTTTTGTGAATACACTTTTCGCACCATTTATTGCTCCAGATGGAACGAAGCAATTGGTCTCAGATGTTTTATGTTTCGCTGCTTTCCAGCCCGATACCTTCTGTTCCCCCTCGTCTTAATTCTCCTCTAATCCAGCCTCACTTTAGTGCAACTTTTTCTTAGGATAGTACACTCTATACGGGCTGAATTCCTGAACAGAGTTTCAATTTCACACGTTTCACTTCCCATGACATGGTTAAGCCACTCCTGCTATTTTCCAACTGTCCATGCCCCGGTCTTTCTTTACTTGGGTGGTTGACGTTTAAGGCCGTAACACACTGAAAGGAGGAAACATATTCCAATTCCTGAAAAAATGGGTGGAAAGATTGGAAAAAATTAGAAAAAATGGGGATGTCAGTGGTCTGTGGAATTTCGCGTAATTTTTGCCATTTTTTTGGGAAAATGAGTCCTGTGGTGTGACATTTCTGTAAGATACAACAAAATGATGAATATTCTGCACAAACATATCCCAAATGCTCTTTCTGCTGTTGTTCCTTCAACCCCCACCCCACACACACACTACTACCCACCCGCACCCCCACCCCCACCCACACACGCCTATGCATCGTACAGGCAGGCAACTGTGATTTCACTGCATGATTTCACTGTAGTGTGAATGTGACTAATACATCTCCTGGTATCCTTATATACTTGTATGATGCATGAAAAATAAGTGAGGATTGAGTATCACAATGCCTAAGCATGTCACACCACAGGACATGAAGTCACACCACAGGAAATTCACTGCATTGTGGCCATTTTAATCCTTTTGTATTTATGACTGACCTCATAGCTCATGCTAACTAGATAATGATATTGTGTCTAACCTTAATATGTGTTTTCACTTATAAAAAAAACTTTTTTTCCTTCCATAAGAGCAGTCACACCACGGGACACCATAAATGAACCTAAGCATTGTGTGACAGAAACATTGCAATATGTAGACATATTAAGAGGTTAATAGTCACCTTAAACTTCCACACCACTCTCCAATAACTGAGGTATAACTGGTTAGGAGCCTGTCTTTAAGACCCTTGTAGTTGGCCTTGCAGCTGCCCGTCCACAAACCTGACTTACATGTCACCCCACAGGACGCAATTTGTGTTACGAAATTGAACTTGTACTTAATATTACTGTATTGAGTTTTTTTCACATTCATATTTTTTAATTTATGCAATCATGCCAAATGCTTTGTAAATGATTCAAAATGTTGTTGGTTTATTTTATAGCTGTATATATTCCAGGTTGTATTAATGTTACAGTCACACCACAGGACATTTGACATTTAAACCTTTCCATGAACCTGAAAAAAATGTGTCTTCTCATCTAAGACTAATATGAAACATGATGTACCACATCTTCTTTCATTCACATTTGTTTTCAAGAGGAAAAATATCAATTTTGTAGGTTTTTAACTAATGTTACGTAAAAAAGGGCGTCATGTCAACCACCCACTTGCCTCTGGTGAACATATACTTTATACTTTCTGTGAAGTTTTGCTCTGTTAAGGCTGTTCTCTTCTTCTCCATCTTCTTTCCTTAAAGCTCTTCTCCTCTTTTTTCCTGTTTGTCACTGATGTTAGATCAGAGGAGTTCCTCAAGTACAGGTGTGTGCGTGTGCGTGCGCGTGAGTGTGTGTGTGTGTGTGTGTGTGTGTGTGTGTGTGTGTGTGTGTGTGTGTGTGTGTGTGTGTGTGTGTGTGTGTGTGTGTGTGTGTGTGTGTGTGTGTGTGTGTGTGCGTGCGTGCGTGCATGTGTGTGTTCATTGGACCTCAGCGCCCATCTAGAGTGATTCCTGTTCTCCTTGTTGGATATTCATTATGAATGCTGTCGGCTGGAGCTCACAGCTGTCTGCTGGCCCATTTTTCAATCCCAACAAGCAGGTTAAATATTCACACTTCTTCCCCGACCCACCGTCTGGCTCAAAGACATATTATATGCAGGCCTTCATGCTTTAATTCTTATGCTAATTTTTTTGCTATTTTGCTCGACTGAAATGAAGCAGTGTTGTCTGGAGGAGGATGGTGCTGAGGCACAGTGGATAGAGGACCCATTCAGTTAACGGGCCAGTGCCAGTGGCTATTATTTGGGTTCTGATCTGACCTATGAACATCCCCACATCTCTACTACTACCCCTTTCTCATGTCTATGTCTTCTTCTCACTGTACTGCCTAGTGGGGGTGTAACAGTATACTGTACAAAACGGTATGTACCTCGGTTTTGGAGTCGTGGTTCGTACATTTTCAGTACAGTATATATAAAAGGAAAATACATTCAAACTGCTACTTTGGGTCGGAGATTTCATCAGTGTAAGAAATAGTACTTATCTCAAGGTCTCACAAAGAACAAGCCTCTATACCTGTTTTTTCTTGCATTCTCTCTTGACGTTCTGCATGAGCCACTGAACGTAGTGGCAGCATAATGTAAAAACATGAACAGAGTAGCCTGTCACTCCAATTTTCGGTACATCACTGTCCAGTTCGGTACACGTCTGCCCGGTTCGGTACAAATACAATACTGGGTACCTTTACAGGCCTACTGCCTAGTACAGGCCAAACACAACAAAAACAAACATCATCTTATATTTTGTCTCTTTTCTTGCCAAACTGTTGCACTGTATCCCTCTGTGCCTGGAGATGGCTAGGTTTGACCTATGTATCCTCCAGTCTTGGACGTTGTTTACGGCGTCCTTATTATCTAATAGGGTCTCGCCACTGCGACCCCCCCACCACACACACACACACACACACACACACACACACACACACACACACACACACACACACCTTTGAGGACATTGGTAGTCCACTAAGGCCACACACATACACATACACACACACACACACACACACACACAGCCAAAGCTTCTCAAAATCATTGACTCAAAGACAGACCTATATGTGCCATTGAATGTTTTTTTCGCTTCCTCGGGCACATGAGTTCTTGGTTGGTCTGCCTACTTGGGTGGCTACTGAGCTGAGCTTCCCTCTCCCTTTGTATGGAACACCAAGTGGTGGTGTTGGCGGTGGCTGAAGGAACTCACTGCTGCTGCTTCTGCTGCTGTGGGGCCTTGGAGGCAAGAGGAAGATGGGGTGTGGGGTCAGAAACACTGTGGTAGACCAACACTGTGCAGTAGGGTGCGTGCGCGCGTGCGTGCGTGTTTATGTGAGAGAGGGGGGGTGCAATGAATGTACTGTATGTATGTGTTTCATTCATTCATTTACTCTTTCATTCATTCATCCATCCATTATTTACAGCTGCAATAACCTAGCACATTTTCTCAAACAAGTGCAGTGCGGTGGGACAGTACCATGCTCATGGAGGACGACTGTTATTTACTACCCCCACCATCCTGGCAGGTCGGGAGTCAAACCGGAAACCTTTGGGCTT
Source organism: Engraulis encrasicolus (assembly GCF_034702125.1). Classification (NCBI taxonomy): domain Eukaryota; kingdom Metazoa; phylum Chordata; class Actinopteri; order Clupeiformes; family Engraulidae; genus Engraulis; species Engraulis encrasicolus. The sequence goes on along the minus strand of NC_085874.1, from coordinate 17,359,254 downwards.
CAAGTCTGACGCCCTAACCGCTTACTCACGAGGGAGAGAGAGAGAGAGAGGGAGAGAGAGCGCAAGAGAGAGAGAGAGAGAGAGAGAGAGAGAGAGAGAGAGAGAGAGAGAGAGAGAGAGAGAGAGAGAGAGAGAGAGAGAGAGAGAGAGAGAGAGAGAGAGAGAGAGAGAGAGAGAGAGAGAGAGAGCGCAAGAGAGAGAGGGAGAGAGACAAAGCAGAGATATTGTGTGTTGTATGTGCCATACTGTATGTGTGGTTGAGCAATTCATTCACCCAGCCAGCCCAATAGCCCAGCAGCAGATTGGCGCAGCTTCCCACTCTCTCTCTGTCCCTTCCCCCCTCCCTGGCTCTCATTGCTGGGCTGCCTGGCTGCCTGCGAGGCCTCCCATGGCCCAGGCCATTTCCCTCGCTCCAGGATCTGCAGCGTCTACACGGGCCACAATAAATCACTGAGAGAGGGAGTCAATGAGCTGGAGCTGGAGCTGTGGGCTTGAGGTTTTAGATTCCTTTAGGTGTGTGTGTGTGTGTGTGTGTGTGTGTGTGTGTGTGTGTGTGTGTGTGTGTGTGTGTGTGTGTGTGTGTGTGTGTGTGTGTGTGTGTGTGTGTGTGTGTGTGTGTGTGTGTGTTAATTTGTGTGTGTGCTGTGTGTGTGAATCAATGAACAGTGTGTGTCTGTGTGTATATGTGAGACCCTGTGTGTATGTGTGTGTCTTCGGGTGTGTGCGTGCGCGTGCATCTGTGCATGCGTGTGTGTGTGTTTGTGTTTGTGTGCGAGCATGCGCTTGTGTTTATGTGATGCGTGTTTGGAGTGATTGTGAGCTTGCACGTGTTCCGTGTGTGAACTAGGCAGTGTGTATATTTAGCTGTTGGAGAGTGTTATTGCACGTGCAGTGTGTTTGTGTGTTTTTCGAAATGCGAATGCGTGTGGTGGTGGTGGTGGTGGTGGTGGGGTCGAGAGTTGGAGGGAGCAAGCAGTGCGTGGAACCTGCTGAATTGTTGAGCAGATAAATAATGTCAAGCCAAGTAAACAGCTGCATTTTCCCTGGGGCATTAAATGTGTGTACGAAGTGTGTGAGTATGTACTCGATGTGTTTGTCTGATTTTCTGCGCGTCTATGTTTATCTGTGTGAACATGGACTATATAGGTGTGTGTGTGTGTATTTATTTTTGTGTGTGCATCAATGAGCTGTGTGTGTGCGTGCGTGTGTGTGTGCGTTTGTGCGTGTGTGTGTGTGTGTGTGTGACCCCCATGTGTATGTGTGTGTCTCTGTGTGCATGTGTGTGTTAATTTGTGTGTGTGCTGTGTGTGTGAATCAATGAACAGTCAGTGTGTCTATGTGTATATGTGAGACCCTGTGTGTATGTGTGTGTCTTCGTGTGTATGTGTGTGATCATCTGTGTGTGTACTGTATGTGTGTACAATGAGATGTGTGTGTGACCCCCGTGTGTATGTGTGTGTCTTCGTGTGTATGTGTGTGATCATCTGTGTGTGTACTGTATGTGTGTACAATGAGATGTGTGTGTGACTCCCGTGTGTATGTGTGTGTCTCCGTTAGTATGTGTGTGATCATCTGTGTGCGTTCTGTATGTTTCCAAAGTGACTGCTGGGACCCAGAATGTGCTGAGTTGGCGCAGTGGCTGACCAAACATGTGGCCCGTCATGTTCATGTAACATGGGCTGGGGTGTGGTGTGGTGATGTGGGGACAATTATGGCTCCATAGTTTCCATACTGAGGAGGACCTGTCTGTGTGTTATAGGTTGAACAAGTTCACTCTGCACTCAGACCCCTCTGTCTGTCTGTCTGTCTGTCTGTCTGTCTGTCTGTCTGTCTATTTGTATGTCTATCTCTAACATTTTTTTTTCCCATTTGTTAAGCACTTTGAGTTACATGCCTTGTATGACACAGTGCTATACAAATACAATTATTATTATTATTATGTCTGTCTGTCTATTTTTCTAGTTGTATGTTTTTCTATGTGTCTGCCTGTCTGTCTGTCTGTTGCCTGTCTATTGTCTGTCTATTTGTCTGTCGGTCTATCTGTGTCCTTCTATCACTGGCTACATATTTCTCTGTCTCTGTTTGATCTCTCTGTTGTGCTCTGTCTTTCATCTCTGCCAGTCTCTCCCCTTCTTTATCTATTATGCCAGTAGAGCTTATAAGCTTGAAGCATTTTTGTATCATTTCCAAACAACAGGTTGACAATCCCCCCCTGTTCTCCATCCTCTCTCTCCCCCTCTCTTTATACATTCACTCCTTCCCGCGTATACTCTTTGCATGCGTGCGGGCATGTGTTTTGTTGTGTGTTGTGTACATTATATATTTAAGTTGCACTTTTGGAGTCTAGTGGAACTTCATTTAAAATGTCAGTTACATACTGTAGACGAATTTAACCAGTACTCTTGACTTCACGTTTATCACATCTCTCAACTCTTTATCCTTTTGCATTCTCTCTTTCTGACTCTCTGTCTCTGTCTCTCTCTCTTTCTCTCTCTCTCTCTCTCTCTCTCTCTCTCTCTCTCTCTCTCTCTCTCTCTCTCTCTCTGTCTCTCTCTCTGTCTCTTTGTCTCTCTCTCTCTCTGTCTTTCCAAAGGGAGTCAGTATTTCATGCTTTTTTACAATGTACAAGGTTGCAATCATTGTTTGATAGCTTGGAGTGTATTTTCAACCACTGTGATAAAGATTTCTCTGCAGAAACTTTTATTCTTGGGTTTAAGCATAAACAAAATGTATGCCAACTGATCAATTTCTTTCTGGTTGAAGCCAAGATGGCAATTTATGTTACCAGGAGTAGCAGAATGGAGGGAATACCTGGAACCAATGTTTCAAATGTGTTTCCTTCACTGGTTAAGTCAAGGGTCCTTGTTGATTTTCGTTTTTTTTATAAACTTATGAATGATTTGGAAACTTTTGAAGCAAGGTGGTGTTACATGTCCTGTAAATGAATCCACTTGTTGATCAATGTATGTATTGCTTGACCCTGGCTAGCTGCCATGGAATGATTGTATAACAACCTTATTGTAAATAAAGAACTTTTTAAAATCTCAAAATCTCTCTCTCTCTGTGTCTCTCTTTCTCTCTCTCTCTCTCTCTCTCTCTCTCTCTCTCTCTCTCTCTCTCTCTCTCTCTTCTCTCTCTCTCTGTCTCTCCTCTCTCTCTCTCTCTGTCCTCTCCTCAGATGCGTCCAATGGGCCTAGTGGTCCTGGCTACCGTCCTCCTCCCAGGACGCGGGAGGTGTTGATCAACGGCCAGACGGTGAAGCTAAAGTACTGCTTCACCTGCAAGATCTTCAGGCCTCCGCGAGCCTCCCACTGCAGCCTGTGTGACAACTGTGTGGGTGAGTAGAGTGGAGCACAGCAGAGGGGAGTGGAGTGGAGCGGGGCAGAGCGGACGGGAGGGGAGTAGAGCAGTGTAGTGAGTCTAACTCAGTGTGTGTGTGGAATGGCCAACGGAGTGCCATGTGTGTATGGAGAGGAACCGTCTTCTGGTGTGCTGTCTAGCGAGTCTACTGTGAGGGGGTGATAGTTTGTGTGGGTGTTTATTTTTAGAGAGAGAGAGGGGGACAGAGAGAGTGAACGTGTATGTGTGTGGGAGCAGCGCTCGAAATTAACGGTGTCCCGACGTCCCGGGGACCATAAAAAATGTTGTGGGGACACAAAGTTATCATTTCTGGGACAATGCCGGGACCGTCCAAAAATATAAATGAAAAGATTCTAAAAGTAGGCTATTATATTTGCAAAGCCATTACACAGGGACATTAACTCAACACCAACCATCAGCGAAAATAGTAGGCTAACAGAAAACTTTCCGATAACCCTCCGCATTGTGCTCTAGAATGTTGATTAAGATTTCGCAGCTGCGACTGCAAGCGCGTTGTTCTTCGGACTGCTGCTGAGAGGTTGTCCCGTTGGTTATGCCATTTCACCCTGAACTAGAAATGCTCTCAGAGAAAACGGGCTCTGGATTGTTGATTTTGCAAGCCAATAAGGATATATTCTAGTAGACATTGTTAAGCTGTGAGAGGAATGGAGTTCGGTTTTGCTAATATTTCAGGTAAGCAAAGCAACAGCCCCAAACAATGCGCAGTAGTCTGTTGCCACCTGTCGCGTGCTTATCCGCCCAAAACACCAGAAACGCGAGCTGGCTCTAAAGTAGATTAACCCTCATTCATACATATCAGAAACTGCCTGTAAATGACTTTCCAGTAACAAATAGGCCTAGTTAGGGAAACGGCAAGCAAGCTAACAGAGGTAGTTGTTAGCCAAGAACGTCAAGCAGTTTCATTCAAATGTGGCTGGAAATGAAGGCGCTATATTCTGAACATTGTCACACAAACGCAGTTATTTAATTAATGTTGAAGTATCCGTGTTATTGTTTCTGCGCTGGTAAAAGCAGAAATGCCTAGTAGCCTTGGTCAAATTGAACAGGGAAAAAGTCCACCTTGACTTCTTTGATTACAAGCACGAAGAACGTGCTTCAATTGTACAGCATTGCCAGCGCATTGTTTCTCTCCAATCCCTCTCTTTCTCCCCCTCCCCTCCCTCTACATGCTAGCCTGCATCTCTCCCTCTCTTTCTCGAAAGTGAGGTAGGCCTAAGTGTGCGGTCGTAGTTTTTTCTCTTGTGCATTTATTTTTAGGTTATCAAATTGTCTTGATGTCAATGTCATGTGAATTTAAAGCGGAAAGGAAACGTCTTGCAATGCGTTGTCATACTCCTAACGGCCCGTTCCCACTTTGCCGGCGAGCGCGTTGACGCCGACGCCTTCAATTCATTTTCAATGGAAAGCGGCGACGCCCTCGCAAAGGCTTCTGGGATACGCGGCGCGGCTACTTTGACAGTTGACGCGCGTCAAAAAAGTTGAGCGAGCTTCTACTTTATGCTAATTACTCGCGGCCAACGCGGAGCGTTATCCAATGATTGTCGAGTACATGAGGAATTCCCATGAAACCAAGGGCTATGTTTTGCTGCTTAAAAGTAGTTTTATGACTGGTTATCATACTTTTTAATGTAAGATTCATACACTACAAGAAACTATGAAGTGCAAGGTCTTTGTGCTTATGTTCAAAGGATTATGTACATTTTGACGACATTCAAACTACGTGATGGCTATGAAATGTGTGAAGTAAACACATGTCCACAGTAAGGTAAGGGCAGACTTTGATGTTACTATCGCTGGTTAGCTTGCTTAATCGATATAAACGTGTAGAAAGACAGAAAGAGATATTCCTGTTCAGTGTACTCTGTCACGCCCCTGCATGTGCTCCGACAAGAAGCATGACGGCCCGTTCCCACTTTGACGGCCATTTGACGCTCATAAACGCGACGCACCTCCCTTTTTTGACTGAATGCTTCTTGTCGGAGCACATGCAGGGGCGTGACAGAGTACACTGAACAGGAATATCTCTGTCTGTCTTTCTACACGTTTATATCGATTAAGCAAGCTAACCAGCGATAGTAACATCAAAGTCTGCCCTTACCTTACTGTGGACATGTGTTTACTTCACACATTTCATAGCCATCACGTAGTTTTGAATGTCGTCAAAATGTGCATAATCCTTTGAACATAAGCACAAAGACCTTGCACTTCATAGTTTCTTGTAGTGTATGAATCTTACATTAAAATGTATGATAACTAGTCATAAAACTACTTGTAAGCAGCAAAACATAGCCCTTGGTTTCATGGGAATTCCTCATGTACTCGACAATCATTGGATAACGCTCCGCGTTGGCCGCGAGTAATTAGCATAAAGTAGAAGCTCGCTCAACTTTTTTGACGCGCGTCAACTGTCAAAGTAGCCGCGCCGCGTATCCCAGAAGCCTTTGCGAGGGCGTCGCCGCTTTCCATTGAAAATGAATTGAAGGCGTCGGCGTCAACGCGCTCGCCGGCAAAGTGGGAACGGGCCGTAAGCGAGGTGCGTCGCATTTATGAGCGTCAAATGGCCGTCAAAGTGGGAACAGGCCGTAATGCGGCCCAAAAACCTACCGCATCTTCTTCCACCTAGCCTGATTATCATCGACTTTCACATCTCTTCGACACTGGCTGAAGCTGTTGCATCACTAGGAGGGCACGGCCTGGCTATCTTCCACCGGCATGCCCATCACAACCAGTGGCCAAAGTCAGACTAGGTTAGACTATTGCCACTTTTTAACTAAAGCTAAACAGACACTGAATTGTTATTGATATGTAGCCCTAGTAGACTAAATGAAAGGTGTTTTTTTCTGTAGGCTAAATAGGCTACAACAGAGTAACAGGCTGGCTGCAATAGAGTCTACAATAGCCTACATGATGGGTAGGCTATATTGGTGCATAAAGCAATCAGTTTGACAAATATAATGTCATTGAATGCAGATTTCCTCATATCACCATGCTCATATATTCTTGAAAAACGAAATGTGCACGGTTACTCAAGGCATTTTTCTATACAAGGCACAGATGTTTTAACACACCCTCGTTTTTTCTTAAAAACCTGAATTCACAGTTGCACTGCAAAAAAAAATCATAGTCACACATGAAATTGAACGTGGACATAATTTACCACTTATTTAGGCGCGAAAAAAATGGGGACACTTCTGGTTACATTCGGGACAATACAAAGTGGAATCCGGGACCATTGCGGGACACAAAGGAAAAAAGTTAATTTCGAGCCCTGTGTGGGAGTCATGTCTGGCCTGTGAGTCTGCATCTTTTTTGTCAGCCATATGTGGGCACGTATGCAAATGTTTTTGTTTTGGTGGCCCAATCTAAGGGAAGAGCAAAGAATGACAAATAAAACTCTTAGCATAGAGACCGCTTTGCTCAAGACAGTTGACATACTGCTCACATTTTTGGAGATTGCTTACTCTATTATTTATTACTTAAAGTGATATGTCCCATTCTTGGAAATGAGCTTATTTTACACCTCCTTCTGAGTTAAATAATAGTCTCTTACCTTTCTTCTGTACTTCCAACCATTTTCTAGTTATGGCAGTGCACATTTTACCTCCAAGCTAACTGTTAACATTGAGTCCTATGAGACCAGTTAACCGCGAGCTGTTCTCCTAGGACTCAATGTTAACTGCTAGCATGGAGGTAAAATTTGCACTGCCATAGCCAGAGAACGGTTGAAAGTACAGGAGCATGGTAAAACCCTATTTAACTCAAGGGGAAGTGTAAAATAAGCTTATTTCCAAAAATGGGACAGTATCACTTTAAGTTCATCTCATCTCATAGCTGTAGACCTGTGAGGCTAGATGACTGTCAGCCGGATTCTCAGCTGAACTCCCTCATACGGCAGTCGAATGTTCCCTACACCAATTTCCTTTGTCTTTCTGCGGCGTGTCATCTCATGTCGAGTCTAAGTACAGTTTTGAGTAGTGTGTGCATGTTCACGATTGAAGACAAGATGGACGCTTCTGATTGTCTTTTTGTGTGAGACAGGGAAAT
>NC_085874.1:17256829-17346829 GCF_034702125.1 Engraulis encrasicolus | reverse complement strand
TACCAGTTGTTTTAAAAGCTATTTCTCAAATATCTAGTCCAATGGTGTGACCTGTTTGTCCTTTGGTGTGATACTCCAAAGTGTCACACCATAGGACTTTTACCATCACACCATAGGATTTTTACCATCACACCATAGGACTTTTGAGCTTTTGAGTTAATTTAAAGCCATGTCGTTGCCAACTGAAAAACAATTTCACCTTTAGTAAGATGCATTTTCATACATCTACATAAGAAAAAAATATGAAAAATATACACTATTGTCAAAATGTATTTTATGACTGTCACACCAAAGGACTACAAAACTAATACATCTTGTGGTAGCAAAACATAATTGATTGACTGAAGAACTCTGAGAGAAAAATCTAAAATCCACCCTTGCCATTGGCTTCTTAAGGGTCTAAAGTCACAATGTATGTACCGCTGGAGCTTCAACAATAGATAATTATCCACAGAATTAACCAAAAAAATGATGTCACACCACAGGACATTATTTTCTGTGACAAAGTTCATACGGTCTCAGAAAAACAGGGAAAAATTAAGCATGGCCACTTGCTAAAATAGACACCTTGAAAAACATGCCAGGGTTGTTTAGACAAATGACTGAGCTTTGATTATTTACTTAAAAATGTTTTAATATGGAGAACCAGGCTTGCCTCAGTCACACCATAGGACAAATGTGACATTTGACTCAAAATTAAGTATACTCATTTAAGCTCTGGATTTATTACACATGACTTTTTCACAACAACGACATTAGTTTAATCATTTAAAGCATTGACAATTTTGAAAGCATGAATTTACTTAATTTTAAGAGCCTGCGACAGCAAAATTTACACGTCACGTCATCTACCCGTGTGTCTGTGTGTGCGTTTCTGTGTGTGTGTTTGCGTGTGTGTATCTGTGTGTGTCTGTGTGTGTCTGTGTGTGTCTGTGTGTGTCTGTGTGTGCCTGTGTGTGCCTGTGTGTGCCTGTGTGTGCCTGTGTGCATGTGCGCATACGTGTGTGATGCTCCCTAGTTTCCCAAGTCAGGCAGGTGAGCATACTCAACTCAAGGGAAGTATTTTGGGGTGCTTAAAAATGTATTTTTTTTTCATTTAAGTGACATGCCCGACATGGACATGTTTCTGAGGAATGGATGGTGGAGGAAGTGCACTCAAATGGAGTTGCTGAGTGTCATCTTGTAGACAACATCGTCATAGTGTGTCACTGTCACAGCAGAGTCTAAAATGTCTCTACCTCTTCTCCTCCTTTCTGACTCTCTCTCTCTCTCTCTCTCTCTCTCTCTGATCCACCAACAGTAATGTTATGTAATGTAGGCCAGGGGTACGTGTATGCAAGCACATCTCAGGGGGAATGTCGATAAAATGTAATAATGACAAATTAATGAAGTGTAGTCACACTGGGATAGAGGAAGAGATATAGCGCATGAATGAGAGGTATACTCATCATACGATTACATGGCTTAGGCCAGGGATGTCAAACTCAGGCCCGGGGGCCAAATCTGGACTGCGGAGTCTTTTTATTCAGCCCGCGAGATCATTTCAAATGGGTATTACAGTTGGCCCACATATTATTAAGGTATAGCATGAGTGGAGTGGACCCAGGTCAATGAAACAACTCATACTTCTATGCAATACAATATGTGCAGGCACATTCAAACTACCATACGTGATGGGAAAGAGTGTGTGAATTTGAACTGAGAGTATGAAGTGCATGCCATGCACACACAATTTTTTTCAAATTTTAAAATAATATTGAACTCAATATTAATACATTTTAAGTTCGGCCCGCAACTTCATTCCAGAGTTTGATTTTGGGCCTCAGTCAATTTGAGTTTGACACCCCTGGCTTAGGCACTACGCAGGACAGTAGAAAGGTTGGGCAACACTGCTGTAGACGGTACTCCATGCCGTCTCCATGCGTAGTAGATAGATCCACTGTAACAGGGAGCGTAATTGTAACCCTATGACGGTGTAACAAGTGAAGTCATATAACCATGCTGTGTAGTAGATACACACTGACACTGACACTAAGTCATTTAATCTGTCTTCCACAGGATCCAACCGCACCGGCTTCCTGAGCGCCCTGAAAGACAGTCCTGCCAGATATCCTTTACAGCTCCGGGCTATTGAGATGGGGAAACACAGACAGAGAGAGAGATGAAAGAGTGTGGCTGTGCTGATTGTAGAGTGTGTGACAGTCACGGTTCTGGAACCTTCTGTGTGTACTGTATGTGTGTGTGTATGTGTTGTGCTGTGTGGGTGCACTTGAGGATACACGTCCCCCCCCCTCAGAGATACAGTTGTGCGTGTGTGTGTGTGCGGGTGTCTGTGTGTCTGTGTGTGTGTGTGTGTGTGTGTGTGTGTGTGTGTGTGTGTGTGTGTGTGTGTGGCTTTTTTATAACATTGCCTCTCAGCATTAAGTGTCATGAAGCATACTTCTCTTTTTATTTTTCTCAGTGTATGTCAGCTGGGATGAGTCACCCGCTGTTTCTCTCTTTCTACAGTATTTCTCTCTCTCTCTCTCTCTCACCCTCTCTCTTGTGCACATAAGCATTTTCTGTCTCTACTTCTGCCACCAACACCTGCACAAACAAACTGTCACAGGCTCATGCAGAGCAAAAATATATTTTCTGTATTTAGTCTCACGCGCAGCAGCACGATTTGGCTTTAAAGTTTTGTATGCAGGTGCAGGACACCCATCTTCACACTGTGAAAGCTTTTATTTACATTACCTCACAGGGTCTCTCTCTCTCTCTTTCTCTCTCTCTCTCTCTCTCTCTCTCTCTCTCTCTCGCTCTCTCTCTCTCTCTCTCTCTCTCTCTCTCTCTCTCTCTCTCTCTCTCTCCTGGCACGTTCCCTCAACCCCTCTCTCTGCTGAAGATCATGCAGCTGTCAGAGTTCATATTTTTTCAGCGAATAAAACTCACAAACACATACTTGCGATGTTGACTCGTCTTCAAGCAAACTTAAAACAGGACCCCACGACATCTTTTGTGGGACAAACAGACTGCAAGCATAAGGGTGTCATAAAGGACAGAGGAGTTTTATTTTTTGTGTGTGTGCGCGCGTGTGTGTGTGTGTCTGTGTGTACTGCATCTATATGTACTGTATGTCTTCATACTCTTCAGGGTCCAATTGTGTCTGTGTGTTAGTTTGTCTGCCTGCATTTGCACATGGTCTTTTCATTAACAAACCACACACATATACCGTATACAGTACTTGTACAGTACTGTACGTTGACATGCTCTGTGTTAAAGTCCTTGCAGCCTGTTCCATGTTGTACACTAACAGCAATCACATGGCTTTCCCATCCTCCCCTCATAAATGAATGAGGAGAGAGAGAGAGAGAGAGAGAGAGAGAGACAGAGAGAGAGAGAGAGACAGAGAGAGAGAGAGACAGAGAGAGAGAGAGAGAGAGAGAGAGAGAGAGAGAGAGACAGAGAGAGAGAGAGAGAGAGAGAGAGAGAGAGACAGAGAGAGAGAGAGAGACAGAGAGAGAGAGAGACAGAGAGAGAGAGAGAGAGAGAGTCCTGTCCCCAAGGTGAATTGCATGTTGAGTGGATTGTCTTGTAAATCAATAGCCTGTAGCCTTTTGTGGAGCCACCAAGGTCACAAACGTGGCCCAGCGCCAACACCCAAGTGCATTTTATCGCAATGAATCGCCGTCTATTGCTTGGAAGATGATTTTGACCCTCAACTCAATACTGTAGAGTTGCCCAGCAGAATTAGAGGTGAATTTTGGTATTGTGCATGAATTGCACAATTCCTGATGAATGATGAATGTGATGAATGGGCGTTGTGTATGAATAACAGTAAAACAGTCATAGAGCAATTTGCCAATTGCTTAATCGCTGCCTTACTGAACATTATTCCTCACAAATATTTGAACTGTTATAACAGTGTCACTGTATTGTATTCTGGGCAGTAATAGTCTTGTTTGCTGTCCAGACCAGATGCATTTAATTGAGATTTTGGAGGTAATTAAGATGTTGGAGTTTTCCATATATTGTCTACCTGGATACCCTGATACATTGTGCAATCCACTGTCGCCTAATGCATTACAAGTAGTTGCCCAAACTCAGAGGCAGCAGGCAAAAAACAATCATCCCTCTATCTGAGTTTGCAGGTAGTTTGTCAGTCATTTCTCTAGCCTTCCAGACACAGCAGTTGTGGTTTCGTGCCAGGAAATGGCAACTTGTCTTGGGCGTCCAGACTGGCAGTCATTGCCCCTGGCCCAACAGTGTCTCTTCTAAATCTCCTCAGGCCTACGGAAGAGCCGAGCCTCCTGGTTGGGAGCTGTTTTACCGCCTCTGGGCAGAAACCGTTTGGACGGAACAAGATGAGATGATGGGCTTTAGGGGAGTGTATTAATATTACAAGACAGGAGGAGTTGGAGAACCAGCCGAGTCCCCCTGTGAAGAAGGAGATTTATTTTAGGGGCTTAGAGTTATAGTGTAGGGGAGTTGCTTTTCTTACAGAATCACCCGCTGACGGATTCATTGTCGCCGTAAAGGAATATTACTTATGGGGTGTCCTGCTCTGTTTGCTTGCTGGTTTCCTGTCGTGTTTTTTAACATAGGGTTAGACGGCTAACATCTGATTTAGAAGACACTTTTATCTAATGAGATTTAAAAATATGCAACAACAGTACGGCTACGGTCAGCTGTGCTCCACGCGATAAAGCAGTGAATGAGTACCAAAGATCACAAGCAAGTTAGTCACTTTTGTGGGCTTTCACTTCACTTTGACTAATAAGCCATTTTCTTTATCCTCATGGGTGTTCGCTGGGGATGTTTTTATTGATCGCAAACATCAAAAGCATACATCAACGCTGTTATTATCTGGTGTACGGAAGAATACAAAAAGATATCAATGCATCCTTGAATTAAATTGGATCACATTTTATCACATGATGGGCTTATGATCAACGTTTTTTGCTCTGAAGTTTCCTCCCTTTTTTGTCATTCCGAAATCTGAGTTGTCAACATCATAGCAAATCTTTTTGTGTTTTGCTTTGCCAACCCTTTAAAGGATATTTTGATCACGCAAAATCTGTTGCAAACAGACAATTCCCTTGAGCCCCGTAGAGTTTTCATTGTGTACATTTTGGTTCATCTCAAACAAAAATTAACAGCTCAAACAACAATGACCTTAATCAATAAAGTTACTCTACCCTACTCTACAAAATTGCTCTTACAGCAAATGATCATGAAATACTGCCAGCATGCATCACATCTGTTGTCTTCTGGTGGCATAAACTCTGCAGTCTAGCAGTCTAACATCTTGGAGGCCCTATGGTTTGTGTGCAGTATTTATTAGTTGATGTCAAAATATGCAGTCTAGAAGTAAAAGCTCTACCACAGTTCCTTCACTTAATCAGCTGATTACTGTAACAGCAGGTTGGATCCCATTTGCTGCAGCGATTTTATTATCTGAACCTGGCATTGACACCTGGTAGCCTACTGTGTTTGTGTGTGTTTCACTAATGCGTCATGACTGAGAGGATCACTTGTTTCCGATGTGGTTGTTTAGACTTTCTGAATCCTGGCGTTGAAGGATAACTTCTGCCAATTTTGACATGCAGTTGTAATGCTCACATCCTGGACTTGTCGGTACCTGAGGTTTTTTTTCTTCAGCCTTTTCCGAGATCCTGGTCATTGTAATGGGGGCAGAGTATTGTTTACATTTCAAAACAACATCTTGATTTATTCCCAATAACATCCAAAAGGTTATGCAACATCAGCAGACAACTAGTATAGAGCGGTACTTTTTTGGGATAGTATTTGGAGTAAGCCCATTTTTTTTTCATGTAAACAAAATCTGCCCCCATTAGAATAGCTCAAATCTCGGAAAGGGCTGAGCCGAAAAAATGCGGCATCACCGGGTACTGACAAGTCAAGGGTAGTAGAGTGAGCAATACAGCAACATATTGAAATTGGCAGAAGTTCTCCTTTAACACCTGGTATTTATGTGTGCTTCACTGATGCGTGATGACGAGTAAAAGGTCTTCCTCCTTGACTGAGATTCTCACCGTGCTGGAGGTGGTGGTGTGCTTCTTCTCCGTCTGGTCCATTGTGGGCCTCTCAGGCTTCCATACGTATCTCATCAGTTCCAACCAGACCACCAACGAGGACGTGAGTATTCATCACCCGTGCACGTGTGTGTGTGTGTGTGTGTCTGTGTGTGTGTGTGTGTGTGTGTGTGTGTGTGTGTGTGTGTGTGTGTGTGTGTGTGTGTGTGTGTGTGTGTGTGTGTGTACCATATGGTTCTCTTGTCATCATGCCCAGAACTGTTGTGGTTGTGTTTCCAAATCGGGCATGTACACACACATACAACGTACCTACTCATACACACAATCTAGTGATTAATTCTTCAAAGACAATTTGTACCATGAAATGGCATACTGGTTACTATACTGTACAGTATGCTAAAAAACATTGGCGCTATGAAAATCTCCTCAAAAACCCATAGATAATTCACCATAGACTCAGTGTAGATATCACTAATGTTATGTCCAAATGACTTGGAGAATGTGCATTGTGCATATCCAAATGGTGATTCTCTCTCAACCCAGAGAAGAGTTATAACACATGAAGCAATGTGCAGTAATGACTCCCATTATACCCCCATTATGACAGTGCATGCTCTACCAGAGCCGCTGACAGCTTTGGCTAGGCCCTGGACAATGTCATCTGAAAGGGCCCACTCAACCAATGCATGTGATGCAATGGGGACCGAATTCTGGACCCCCTTTCTCCTTGGGCCTGGTACAACTGACCCCTTTGTTCCCCCTTGTCAGCTTGCCTGTGCTCTACTGTATCGTATTTGCAAGGCCCTCCAACTGGAAAAGGCATTGTCTGGAGAGGTTGGGGTCCACTTCTGCAGGGGAAATGAATCGTTATGTTATTCCATTATGTTGAGTGCAATATGGAGTGCAATGTGGACTCCACAGCCAACTCTCATAGCTCCCAGAGTGCTCCAGCGCTCCGCACCACAACACGCTGCACTGACATGCCATCTTTATTATGAACCGTTGTCCCAACAGACAGAGGAAAAGGAAATTGCAATGGCAATAGAAGACCAATAAATCCAGATCAATATTTTGGCCAAGCATAGTCAGAGCAATGTGAAGTAGAAGGAAACGAAAAGTTAGAAACCTTAATTAGATACTGTGGAATAACTGTGTTACAACTATGTAATATGTACCGAGTGTTGTAGTTAATCATGAATGTACTTCTATTTCTACTCTATACACCTCTCAGTATAGTATACCAATTTGACTGGTGTATGAGGAAGTGAGACATTTTTATGTAAGTGAAGCTTTTTTGGAGTGGAGAGTTTATGCTACCTCCTGTGTACAGTTTGACAATGTTTACATTTCAATCCTGTCTGTCAATGTCAAGGTGGACATGCTGCTACGTGTATCTGTAGCCCCAACACAACCGCCTCCCGTTTTCCCGAAATGGAAGGATGGAAATGATGTTTAGTGTACTGTAGCCTCGGGCTTCAATGACACCGTGTCTTTGTCACATTTTAAATGAGGTTGTTGTTCCCATTCTGCAGCCGAACCACAAATCAATAACCGAGCTGGCAGTATTGAAGTCTTCTCTTCTACCCATCTTATGTCCTGCTGGAGGTCTCATCCTGGACTCTGCAGTCTAGAGAGAAAATTAAAAACACTTTTTCCTACATTGGTCCTATATCTTACTGACAACTCGTCCATTTGCTGAGACAGGTAGAGGCGTTTTTGTAAGTAATTAGGACTAATTGGGTAGATATTAATGAACACAAGATATTATTAAACACAACATGCTGATCATGACATCACATCACATTTAAGATAATGTGGGGAAGGCCCTTACGTGGAGGGAACAGTCGGGCATACATTTATTGCGCGGCTGACCTGGGTTTGATTCCGGCTCGGGTCCTTTGCTGACCCTTCCCCGTCTCTCTCTCCCCACTCACTTCCTGTCATTGCTTCACTGTTCTATCGAAATAAAAAGCCCAAAACATATATACTATATCAAAAGATATTGTTGGGAAAGGTATGGCATGTATAGTGTGAAACATTTGCAATTAGTTTGTATTGCTTTTTTTTATTGTAACATCCATCAACTCCTTGTGAACTTGATGTTGCATCTAACACACATGATTGTGAGTTTACTGTATGCAAAGCAGTTTTGTTGTCATCTTCTGCAGATAAGAAAGAAAGATGGGAAAGTTAAAAATTAGTTTACAGTAGACTGCCTTGTAAAAAAAAAAAACAACTGCATGCAGTGTTAGTAGTTGTGATGAGCAGATGGTAAAAGAGGTTTCCTTTTTGTCTCTGGCGGTGGCGTGTGAGGACAGATAAAGGGCTCGTGGTCGAGTAAACGAGGGAAGGAGAACTACAACCCCTACAGCTACGGCAACATCCTCACCAACTGTTGTGCTGCCCTCTGTGGACCGCTCCCACCAAGGTGAGATGGAGGGAGAAGTATCTCTCTTTTTTATCTCTTTTTTTCTCTGTCTCTTATTTTATGTCTCTCTTTCTCCCTGTCTTTCTCCCTCTCTCCCTCTTTTTTTCTCCTTCTCTCCCTCATTCTCACTTATCAGCCAAGGTGAGAAAATGGAGAGATAGCGATCTCATTTTTTTTTCCCACATATCGCCTTTTTCTCCATCATGCGTTCTCATACGTATATCATTCACACTCTTTTTCTCTCTTCTTCCATCTACCTCTATATCACTCTTTTCTTCTCTCTCTTTCTCACCTTCTGTTTGTCTCTCTTGGTCTTTCCCATATTTTTTCACTTTTCAAGGTAAGTGGAAGACGGTAAGATGCTTCTCTAGCTCTCTCTCTCTCTCTCTCTCTCTCTCTCTCTCTCTCTCTCTCTCTCTCTCTCTCTCTCTCTCTCTCTCTCTCTCTCTCTCTCTCTCACACACACACACACACTCACACACACACACATCCCTTTCTTCTTCAAGGTAAGTGGACAGTGGAGGTTAGCAATGGATGCCTCTCGTTATGCCTTTTGAATTACCTTTCAGTTCCACCACTAAACTTCCTCTGTTATGTTCTTCCCTTGGTGTCCCCACTCTAGTATTCTATGCGCTCTCTCTCTCTCTCTCTCTCTCTCTCTCTCTCTCTCTCTCTCTCTCTCTCTCTCTCTAGCTCTCTCTAGCTCTCTCTCTCTCTCTCTAGCTCTCTCTCTCTCTCTCTCCATTCACTGCGCTGTCTCTCTCCCTCCATTCACTGCTCTCCTCTCATTCTCTTTTTTATCACATCTACCTCGTCTTTGTCCTTTCTCATTCTCTTTCTCACTCACCTCTCTCTTTCACACACACACACAGACACAGACACAGACACAGACACAGACACAGACACAGACACACACACACACACACACACACACACACACACACACACACACACACACACACACACACACACTCACAGGGACAGTGACAGTGTGCTGGAAGCTGGTGTGCGTGCGTGTGTGAATGTTGAATACTTTCAACTCAGATACACATCAGCAGGCTCCAAGGTAATTATACGTGATAAAGTGGGACAAGGGTGAGAGAGGAGAGGGAAGCGAGGAGGGGAGCAGAGGAGAGGAGAGGTGCTGGGAGAAGAGGGGAGGAGCTGGGAGAAGAGGAGAGTAGAGGAGATGGGAGAAGATGAGATGAAGAGAGGAGAGGAGAGGAGATTAGATGAGGGGTATGGTGGGGGTCCTTTATCTTGGACTGGGGTGATGAGCTCAGCACAATACACTTGTCCTCATTTGACTGACTGTTTGTGTGCGTGCGTTAGACTGCGCATGTTAGACTGAATGCCAAGCCCGTCTGGACAGATTTTCAGATTTTCGTTTTAATTTGACTGAGACTGTGCATAATTGATGTCTCATTTCTGTTGTGGTGTTTGAGGTTGACTCTCTGCTTTGTGTGTGTGCGTGCGTGCGTGCGTGCGTGCGTGTGTGTCTTGAATATGCTGAAGGGCTGACATCATCAGAGGTAGTTAGAGAGGCTAATGGAGAGTCCAGTGGACCCATCTGTTCTGGATGACAGAGAGAGAGAGAGAGAGAGAGAGAGAGAGAGAGAGAGAGAGAGAGAGAGAGAGAGAGAGAGAGAGAGAGAGAGAGAGAAAGCTCTCCTTGGAGTTTCATTCAGGCATCATTGGAGGTTTCCCTATCGCCCCACCCCAAAAAAGCATACACACACATGCACACACACACATGCAAACACACACTAGTGTGTAAATTGAAATATTCACACCTAATGCAGGTACACATTCACATACTTTCACACATGCATGTGTGTGCACGGCACGCACCCAAACACACATGCCAATGCAGGTACCCATTCACACAATTTCACACATACATGAACATGCGTGCGCACACATGAACATGGGGTTGCACACGCACATAAACACACACACACACACATACACACACACACACACACACACACACACACGAGGTGAAGGCAGATCCCAAACAGGTGGCTGCCATCTGCTCTGTGCATTGCCATGGAACAGTGAAGCACGTCCCAGCTGCTACACACACACACACACACACACACACACACACACACACACACACACACACACACACACACACACACACACACACACAAATAAACACAGATATACAGTAATTAAAAACACACACACACGCGCGTGTGAATAAACTCATATAAATAAACACAGGTCCAGAAAAAGCATCATGCTCACATACTGTAGGTTCACAGCTTCACACATGCAT
The DNA here is from genome assembly GCF_034702125.1 of Engraulis encrasicolus. Lineage (NCBI taxonomy): Eukaryota > Metazoa > Chordata > Actinopteri > Clupeiformes > Engraulidae > Engraulis > Engraulis encrasicolus. Next base: position 17,336,082 of record NC_085874.1, on the reverse strand, counting down.
GGATATATGAATATGCGCACACTCCATCATGTCCATACCCACACATTAGGCATGGCAAGGAGAGGAAAGGTTCATTTATATAGCAGCTTTCATACACATAATTTAATATAGCATAATTGAAATAATTGTATTTTATGTAATATTAATGTAATTTCAGGTGCTTCACAAAAATAAAAGAATAAAAAACTCGACTTACTGTATGAAATGAGAAGAAGAAGATGGAGATGGGTTTTATCCAAAGCAACTATCCAACAGAGGGCAGACAGGACTGCAAGAGTAGAAGAGCATGTTGTCCCGGGCCCACATTGTTGTATAGTGGGGGGGGGGCTGGTGAAGACTTGCAGCTCAAGGGTCTTACAGGGCTTCATGACTGAAGGGATGAATGGTATGGTAGCCATTTTAGCTTGCGCCACCATTGTGGAACAACAACAACAGACAGCAGTGTAAACGCATGTTATTCACATATGCATGTGCATACAGTGCACACGTGCACAAGTACATACTCCCACAGGCAGGCAGGCAGAGAGGCATCTGGCCAGATGTGAATGACACATCCACATTGTCATTCCCTCAAGAAATCACAGCGCTACAGTGGTATTGTGTGTCTTCATTCACATACTGTACATGCCTGCGCTTTCGCATTAACAGATGTTTAAGAAGAGCATGTGGGAACCAGCGTTCATCGTGCAATTATTTTACTGTCGTTTTACATGTGTTACAAATTTATTACATTTTTCAGTGTTCATTACTACGTTAAATAGATGCTTCACACCACACACAAGCCTTACGTGCAGGAGTAAGTGATGCTCCTCGCATTTGTAAAATGGCACATTTTAATCTGTCTTGATGTCCTTTGCTGTAATGCGAACAGTGTCCTTTATTCCCCCATGGTAATACCCTGCCTGTCCATTGGGCTTTAATCCACAGACCTTTACAAAGTTCACATTCTGTCATAGCGCATGGCAGTAGAGTGCGCCAGACTGGGATGGGCTAACAGTCTAGCATGCCTTTTCATACAGAAGATAAGGGTAGCACTGATGGACAATGTGTCTCTTTTCTCTCTCTCTCTCTCTCTCTCTCTCTCTCTCTCTCTCTCTCTCTCTCTCTCTCTCTCTCCCTCTCCAGTTTGATTGACAGGCGAGGTTACATTCATTCTGACACGCCACAGCCGGTCTGTCACTCCAATGGGACTAGTGGAATCTACTCCCCCACCCAGCTCCATGCTCACATGGTAAGTGTGTGTGTGTGTGTGTGTGTGTGTGTGTGTGTGTGTGTGTGTGTGTGTGTGTGTGTGTGTGTGTGTGTGTGTGTGTGTGTGTGTGTGTGTGGGTGCGCACGTCGATATACACAGTGTGTGTATGTGTCTATGCTGTATCCATGTCACCATATCCTTTGTGCATGTCTTATTCGTAGTGCTGAGGGTTCTACATGTGCTGTACGTATGCCTATTCATGTGGTAACATGTGTCTGTGTCTTGGGTACTACTCGTCCATGTTTCATGGCTATCCGTCACTCCCTCACTCTCAATAATATATGGAGCTCACGCTCAGGAGGGTTCTCCCCCATATCATCCGTTTCCATGTCCCTGTGAAAACACTTTAAGTATTCATGGCACACCAGTCCAAAGCAGAGAAATGCGAGACAGACAAGTCGCACTCCTGAGTGAAGTTCTTGTATTTTACTGGGGGGGGCCTCTTGAGAGTGGCTTTCGATTGCCAAACATCTTGTAGGGGCCCCATTCTACGATATTTCGTGGGCCCAACACCTCTGACACATCTCCCGCCCCCCCCTGTCCCAATACCAGTGCTCCGCCCCTGCATTCATGCCTTTTAATGTGGATAGAACAGTGGAGATTATGACAGGAAACGAGTGGAGAGATTGAGAAAGACAGATGGGGCTAAGGTTGGGAAACGACCCAGGCTGCACTCCAACCTGGGTCCCCATGGCCATGTAGCCCATTCATGGGATGGGGGCGGGGCATGAGCATGGTGCTCCACTGCACCCCTTTACATTGCAACTCTTTATATATTTTTAGACTTTTTTTGTTTGTATTGATAGTGCAAGAATAATACTGAGATAAGATCCTAGTGGCAAAGACAGGTGTCAGGTCAGTTTGGAAAGCGGAAAGGAACATTTCCCCTGGTCACCTTTCCTTTTACACCTTCTCAGCTGTGTGTGTGTGTGTGTGTGTGTGTGTGTGTGTGTGTGTGTGTGTGTGTGTGTGTGTGTGTGTGTGTGTGTGTGTGTGTGTGAGAGAGAGAGAGAGAGAGAGAGAGAGAGAGAGAGAGAGAGAGAGAGAGAGAGAGAGAGAGAGAGAGAGAGAGAGAGAGAGAGAGAGAGAGAGAGAGAGAGATAAAATATCTCAGAGTGATATTGATAGTATGTGTGTGTGTGTGTGTGTGTGTGTGTGTGTGTGTGTGTGTGTGTGTGTGTGTGTGTGTGTGTGTGTGTGTGTGTGTGTGTGTGTGTGTGTGTTAGTAGTATGCTTTGAAAGGGATGTATTAATGGCACATGGCAGATGTTTTGGGTGATTTCTTCAAGTGTGTGCGTGCCTGCGAGAGAGGGAGAAGTTCATTGTTATTGATGTGCATATGCGTCTGTGTGTTGCGTAGGTATTAGTATGTTTTGACTGGGTTGTAGTGCATGCATATAATTGATATTTGGACTATTTAGAAAAGTCTGCATGGTAGGTGGTGGAGTTTGTCAGTTGTAATATTTTGACGGGTTTGTATTGATGTGAAATATGCCCCTGCAAATACTGTATTTGTAGGCTGGTGGTTGTGTGTGTGTGTGTGCGTGCCTGCATGCGTGCGCGCGTCCCTACATGGGTGCATGCGTGCGTGTGTGTGTGCGTGCCTGAATGCGTGCACACATATGAGCGCCAGCTGCGCCGCATTGATGTGAAAAGTGTCCGAACTGTAGTGTGATCCCATTGGTCCGGACTAGCGACGCTGAATAAATGTGTGCTTGAATTCAGGCTGGCTCCCCAGGATAACACAGCTGCACAGAGGAATACTGATATGGAATTTGATGGATGCTGTGTGTGTGTGTGTGTGTGTGTGTGTGTGTGTGTGTGTGTGTGTGTGTGTGTGTGTGTGTGTGTGTGTGTGTGTGTGTGTGTGTGTGTCTGTGTCTGTGTCTGTGTCTGTGTCTGTGTCTGTGTCTGTGTCTGTGTCTGTGTTCGTGAGGGCAGGAAGAGGAAGCGATGTGTGCTTGGGCATGAAATGCAAGAGATGGCAACCGAGCGCTGGTGTCTGTGCCTGTGTGTGCAAGCGTGTGCACTCATCTATGTATAACACATTTTAGTTTGTTGTTGATACATGTGCCTGTGTTTTTCAGCCCCTGAAGCAGTGCTTCTGTTTCTGCACTTTTAATTAATTAATTTATTTACTGTCTGTGTGCACCATCTGCAGTTCCTGTCTTAATTAGCCATTAGCCGTGTAGTCATTCTCCAGACACCCAAACACTGAGATCAGATAGCGTAAACATCAGGCCTGGTGCAAACATGAGGCTTAGGGGACGGAGGCAAGCACGGGCATCTGCCTTCCTCCCCCTCCGTCCTTGAAACACACATCTACAAGAGACTGTGAAACTCTGTGTTGGGATTGTGTTGTCCAGCGATTTTACTAAAGGGCCTATTTTCTCCTCTGGAATCTGGCCCAGGTGCGCGCACCGATTTTTGGATGCAAATGGATGGATTATGCAGACTGGGTACCAAGCAAAAAGCCCTTTCCAAGAGTTTAACATTTTTATGAGAAATCTGCCCCCCGAGGTCATTTCTGTGGGATGTGTTGAGTTAGTAATGCTGTAAAGCCGTCCGTTTGGTTTTTAATGGAATTGTTAGCAGAGGTGGTCAGACTGCCTGCCTGGAGCGAGTGAACCAGATGGCAGACGTGGTGGAGAGCCACCTGTACATGAGCTGTACTGTACCTTTATGGTGGTTCATCTTCCTTTATTCATAAAAACTGGAGGAAGCGGAGCATGCGTTCTGGCCTGAAAAATGAGATTAACAATGCCTGTATTGGCTAACTACTAGGGGTGTAAATAGTCGAGTTGTATCGATGAATCGATTCTACAGCTGATGATGCAATGAATCAATTCATCCACAAGACAATCGATTCATTGTTTTTTGGTGTTGTTCTCATTTTGAGAGGCCTTTTCTTTTGCTTATGCAGTAATAATAATACTGACTGTAATGAATGAGGTTAAAAAATTGTGATACATTTATTTGAATTGAATGGAATTGAATCAAATTGTGGAGCATTCTTAAGTATCGAAAATATTCAAATAGTCGGCCCAAGAAATCGATATTGAATTGAATCGCCATGAAGACTCTGATGTACACCACTACTAGCTACAGCTGCTCTTGGGTCACACCTGAATTAAAAGTTGATCGTTTTGTGTGACGATTATCACAACACTTAAGTGGGCAAGAGCAAAAATGTGTCATATCTATTACTTAGAAAAATGTTGTTGTTTTTTTGTTGTTGTTAATATTCTGTGAAATGATATGGCTGAAAAATGAAAATTCTGCTATGCATTCCTCCTGGCTGTGCTACTGTACTAACCATCCAATTAACTAAGTACAGTGATGTGACTAAGTAGATCATTTGATTTGGTGATGATCTGAACAGAACATGTATGGCAGGATTTTTACTCTCTGAGCCTTGTCTGTCTGTAATCTTTCTGTATTATAGCAGTAAATGTGATGAACTTGGTGAACTTCTTGCTATATTGTCTTCTTTTTCTTCCTACTTTTGAATGTCCGCAATCCCTCTAATACCAATTTACACTAATAACACTTGTTCTTTCCCCTCATCAGTGCTTGATAGTAACAATGGAGGTTACAATGCCATACTCTCGCCGTTCCTGGCAAACACTTAAAAAGTGAATTAGTCAAATCGCTGGTGTCTCCTACCTGTTAATTGTAAGCAGGAGCTTTCAATGATTAACATATTAAGTGAATACGTGGAACCACATGGTCAATACGGTATTGTCCCTTTCTAGAGGCTTTGCAAGAAACGTTGGTCTACTGTATACATTAGACTGTTTCTTGCAGAGCCTCTAGAAAGCAAACCAATTTCCGACAGCAACCAACAATGTGTCTTAAAGAGTGCCGTGCTGCATGCCATGAAAATATGGGTATGGCCTTGTGCCTTCAAAAGCTAGGTTAACCAACAAAAACTGAAACTGAGTTGGGTAAAAAAATAAGATCTGTTTTGGAATTATCATCCACCAAACTAAACTAAATATGTGGCCCACAGGATGCCCATTTCTAGGGCCTATACTAAGAAGCTGGTTCAGGAGTAAACCAGTGAAGAGGTAAATCATCTAATAGAATAGCCTCATTCTGGAATCCTCATTTTCTTGAGAAAATCTTGACTCCAGGCTATTCTATTAAAGGACCAGTTCAATCAATTTCAATATGCTGTTGTATTGCTCATGCTACCCTTGACTTGTCAGTACCAGATGATGCCACATTTTTCGGCTCAGCCCTTTCTGAGATATGAGCTATTCTAATGGGGGCAGCGTTTGTTTACATTTAAAACAAAATTAACATAGGCTACTCCAAATATTTTCCCAAAAGGTACTGCTGTTTGCTAGTTGTCTGCTGATGTTGTATAATCTTTTAGATGTTTTTAGGAATAAATAAAAAAATGTTTTTATTTTTTTATGTAAACAAAGAGCTGCCCCCATTACAATGACCAGGATCTCAGAAAAGGCTGAAGAAGAATAAAAAAAATCTCAGGTACTGACAAGTCCAGGGTAGTGTGAGCATTACAACTGCATGTTGAAATTGACTGAACTGGTCCTTTAAATTATTTACTTAACCTGCTTTACTCCTGAACCATCTCCTTAGTATAAGCCCCATGTCTTCCACATCTGTCCTTTTCTTCCCACTATTAACTCACTCACTCACTGCTGCTTTCTCCTCTCCTTCTCTCCTTTCCTCTACACCTTCCCTCCTCTTCCTCCCTTCCTCCTCTTCGCCTCCCTGTAGTGTGACCAACACCAGTGCATTCAGAGCACCAAATTCGTTTTGCAGGCCGCCGCCACCCCTCTGCTGCACAGCGAGCCGGTCATCCTGCCTGCAGGCCACACGCCACTCCCAGGAGGTGGAGGAGGAGGAGGTGGAGGGGGAGGAAAGAGCACCACCTCCTCCCTGGTAGGACCCTGTGCCTCCCTAGCCTCCAGCCACCATCACCACCACCACCATCATCAGCACCACCAACACCACCATCATGACCACCACGATCTCCACCAGCAGCAGTGTCAGTCGCAGTCCCAGCAGACGCTGCTCTCCTCGCTGCCCTCGGCCATGCCGGGCCTGACCTGTGGCGGCGAGCTGCTGGCCCTGAGAGAGCCCGCCCTCTCCCTGGCCGACCCGGCGCTGACGCACTGTCACCTCCACCACTTTGCGGCCACCAGCCCGGACGAGACTCCCTCGCCCACCTCCCCGCCTCCGCCTCTGCCGCCATCTTCTCACCAGCACCAGCCACTCTCGCCCCCTCCACAGCAGCAGCAGCTGCAGCAGCAGCAACAGGCTGGTGGTGGTGGTGGTGGTGGTAGCACTGCGGTTGGCCCAGCTATGGTGCCTGGTGTGGGGGTGGTGCAGCAGCAGCAGCACCCGCCCCCGTGCCCGGCCCATGGTACACTGGGACATGGACATCCACATCCACACCCACACCCACACCCACATGCACACCTCCACCCAGCCCAGCTCTATGACCCCGTCAGCCAGGACTCTCTGCACGAGGACTCAGTCAGGGGCCTGGTGAAGCTCAGCTCTGTCTGACAGATATTTTTAAGGACACACTCTCCATCTCTCTGTTTCTTTCTCTCTCTCTCTCTATCTATCTCTCTCATCAGCTACTACACGAGTCTCTGTCTATCCATCTCTCCTTCTCTGTCTCCCTCCTTCTCTTCTGTACTCTTTTGCTGCCCTAAAGACAGAGAGAAGCGTACAGTGCGTACTGCAAGCCTAAGGAGATTGAAAGGCTGAATCGACTGACTGTACTTTTAAAGAAGTATAAACATTTCAGAGTCGCTCGAGTGATGAATTTGCAAGTGCAGGTCTGGGCAGCAGGGGCCAAAGAGGACTGACAGCCTTGCTGAAGGTGGGCCCTGCACCAGTCTTCCATCTCTCTTCTCCCTCCTTCTCTCTCTCTCCATCTCTCTTCTCCCTCCTTCTCTCTCTCTCCATCTCTCTCCTCCCTCCTTCTCTCTCTCTCCCTGTCTCCATCTGTCTTTCCTCACCTTCCCCTGCATCTCTGTCTCTCTCTCTCTCTCTCTCTCTCTCCCTCTGTCTCCATCTCTCCTCCCCTGCCTCTCTTTCTCAATCTCTCTTGTCCAACTCTCTCTCTCTCTCTCTCCTCTTTTCTCTGTCTCCATCTCTCTCTCTCCCTCTCCCTTTTCCCTGTTGTGCAGCCGTGCCAAGCTGTCACCTTGACTTATATCATGGTTGCTGCGCTGTATTTCCCAGCCAAGAGGGAAGGCTTTTTTTTTTCTTTGATGTTTGCGAGAAGGTTTTGCATCAGCATATGGATGCGCTGGCCGTCTATGTGTGCCCTCGTTAACCCGGCCCGTCTAAATATCACCACCGCAGCCTGACCGTATCTGTGACACGCCGCCTTCATCTGGGCTCTGAAGGGTGTGGGGGTTGTTGGGGAGGGGTGACACACAGTCACAGGTCATTGATCACTGGAAACATACACCTGTGAAGGTTATCTTCGTATGTCTGAAACATTTCTCATACTATACTGTATGCCTTTGTGTGTGTGTGTGTGTGTGTCTGAGAAAGTGTATCAGAGTGATATTGATTATGTGTGTCTGAGAGAGCAAGATTGTGTGTGTGTGTGTGTGTGTGTGTGTGTGTGTGTGTGTGTGTGTCTGAGAAAGTGTATCAGAGTGATATTGATTATGTGTGTCTGAGAGAGCAAGAGTGTGTGTGTTTGTGCGAACGTGCGTGCGTGCGTTGAGCTAAAAGACTCTAATGCCTCAATTTAGATGCCGAAGACTGACGGTCCACTGCCTTTTTTATATCCAGTATCTATATGAAAGAACTGATCTCAGATGCCCAGTGCTCTTCTTGTCCCTCTGACCTTCAGCAGTCAGCAATGTTAATGGACCTTTCTCTGTTGAATCGACGATGTGTACAAGATGTTTTCATTATATACTTGGTGGACGGTGGATGTGAAGGTGCCAAATCCTTGCCAAACAAGTCGTGCCAGGTGACCGTGCCAAGAACTCCTGCAATTTTCTGAGCTGTCTGTTACAATGATCTGAGTGGACGTTATTAAATTCACAACTTTTTATGTTTCTTTTTCCTTTTTTTGCTTATGATGGTGAGTCTTCACAAATACGCCTACTTCACAACTGATTAAAATATGCCAACACATCTAGTTCCAGTGAATAGGTAAAGGAAATTCTTAAAGGGGTATGCCACTATTTTCGTGCTTAATGCAGTTAAAATCGTTGGCTGGGGTTTATAAAGGTGGTAAAGTGTCTTATTTTTCATGTTAAGCGTTGTCTTGCTTTAAGAGAAGTTAAGAGGGAATATGTCGCTAAGCTAGTGAAAGTCAATGGATCACTGTAGCTTGCTAGAACGCTACACGGATCCATTGACTTTCACTAGCTTAGCGGCATATTCTCTCTTTTAACTTGCCTTAAAGCAAGACAATGCTTACATGAAAAATAAGGCACTTTACCACCTTTATAAACCTCAGCCAACGATTTTTACTGTATTAACCCCCAAAATAGTGGCATACCCCTTTAATGCACCATGTTTTTGACAGAAATTACACTTCAAGCCTTTTCAGAGATAAACAAAGGACATTTGAGTTAACAATTTATTTTTATTTACACATAGGGAAGTACATAAAAAGTGCCTTCATTTCACCACAGATACTATTATACAAATATAGACCACCACTACTGTTTGCGAAAATTATATTTTTTGAATCTAATTTTAACACGGACCCCAATCTCCCTTCACTCCCATTTTCATACTTTCAGCCAACAATTGATATTAACCTGAGAGACATAATGACATTGATCAGCACACAACACAACTGCAACCTAATTTCTTGGGTATGAAAAATGTCTGTTGACAACTCTCTAGTTTGCATTCAACTTCTTTCCACCCACATTGTAGTAAAAAAAAATAGTTAAACAATATGCTGGGAGTCTTAGACCTTAATTAAAGGATTTAATTTCAGGGGTTTCCAAGTGAGGATTTTTTTGGTAACCCAATTAATGATGTGAAAGAAAACAAAAAAAGAGACAGAACATTTATTTAGTAAAAGTCCTGTCTCATATTTCACCCAGCAAACATCATTGAATCTGCTGATCACAATAAGCCAGTGATTGGCAAAATTGATTAAGTAGTTATTCATTCATATATGTGCTAATTCCCGAAACCACCACTGTGGAAGTGCACAGGCAATACTTTCTTCTTTCAAAAGCCAGTTTGTCCGCATTTAAATACAGAATATGATCACTTCCCTAGTACAAATCATATTGCCTTCAGTTTCCTTTTCCCTCCAAAGTCTTTGGTTTGTCGGCATGACGTTGGCCACTCTCAGCACTGAGCAACCTGCCTCAGCTCCACAGTGCTCCTACTGCTGCTCCGCCATGTTCCCTTGGTAAGACTTTATAATAAGGGATGCATAAAAAGATTTATAAAAAATTAACTAAGTAATTAACTAATGAACAAATGTTTGTAAATGAGTGTGAAATGGTAATGGTAAAGGTAATGTTTCATATTTGAAAGTAAAATATAGGTCCGCAACACTGTTTGATGCTCCCAGAAAAAATAATAATGGCACAACGTTTCACACTCCCGAAACATCTTGGAGTTTGAAACGTTGTGCCATTACATGTTGTCTGGAAGCATCAAACAGCGTTGCCGACCAGTTATAGTGATTCTGGCGCCTGTGCTACTGATGTGTGTGCATTCTCTGATTTTTTAAATACTTTATATTCATCAAACATTTATTTTGTAAATGAGTAAAAAGGTTTGTAAAATCTTGAACATATTAATTGTACATATTTTATAAAGCATTAATAAAACGTAGTTGATAATACACATTTGGTAATGTTTTGTTCATCATTAGTTAATTATTTACCAAGTCTTTATAATGCTTTTTTATGCATCCCTGCACTTAAGTGTTACCGTTCCCTTAAACATGCTCTTCTACTTCCCCATGTGCTTTTCAAAACAACCTCAGAGGCACACAAAAGTGGCCAATCTGGCGTTACAAAGCTATAGCCCCCCTTATTTGTTCTAGCCGGTCACTAATTTCTGTCACTAGTTTCAAATAAACTGCAATTACAGTCCTATGTCACAAAGTAATACAATGGTCAAATGTCACTACTCCAAAAGCGTGTACATCATGTTTCCAATCCTTTCATGTCTTCAATAATAAACACCCCAAACGTACAGCATTTGGAGAAACCATCGCCCTCCAAATTAAACAGTCACAGTGTTTAGGACTATACAGTATGCACTCTCCAAGCACTAGTTAGGATCAAAGCATTTTCTGTATCCTACACAAAATATATAAGGTATTCCAAGTAAGTTGTTCAATGACTACCCCAGTTAACTGACAGTAGGTAAGGTTGTCAAGTTGAAAAACCATATTGTTTCAGGCTGGTTATCGTATTGATCTTGCCTGTGGTGCTTCATTGGACTTCAAGTCAATCAGACAGAGATTCTCGGCCTGGACACCAGTGAGAGTCAAACATTGTGCATATATCACTAGGTATTCATTATTTGATTGGTTGCAGCTCTGCCCTGTAATATTCAGTATAAATATATCTGATATTTCATAACTTTGGATTCTGCCTCTGACAACGTTCTCTTCATAATAACTTTGCCACACCATAAGCTGGGTGAGAAGGCCAGGCTACCACCCCCACCGAGTAAACATGCTGGTAACCATTTTATTCAACCTGCTTATTGGAATACCTTCTATGGTTAACAAATACTTGAGCAACTTATTGATGAGCAGTAAGCTGTCTACATTAAAATATTGTGACAATAAGGAGATCATTAAGGGAGGTTGTGACATCAAAGAGACATTAAAGTGCTCAGGTTTGAAAGAGGTTATGCCTAGATCATACTGGTTTGTCAAAGGGACAAAACAACTATGAGGTATTCTACAAAATTGGTTAAATCACTACGTTTGTTCATTTCACTCTAAACGGGCAGTTAGAAGCAGAAAAGTCATGGTCTGAAAGGACAACTTCACTGTAAAATGATCAATTCATCTGCAATCTATTCTAGATTCTCAGCAACTCAGATACCCCCACTATCTTTGTCATTTTCAAAGTTTGTCTCCTCAGCAAACATACAAAATTGTTATCGTGTCCTAACATAGGCAAAGATCATTTCACACTGAATTTCTGCCTTTCAAGAGGCCGATGCCCTGGGCTATGCAGAGTTATCACTGATCAGCAGCAGCAGCAGCCTTTGTAGTAGTATAGCCCTGTACATTGGAATGTCTTACACACGGCACGTAGAAGCTGCATAGAAGAAGTACAAAGGTGATGCCACACAGGGCAACTTTTAGAGCACATTTTTTTTGTCTGGGCAATGATGCTAAAAGATGTTATTTGGTCTGCTCATCTATCTGTTCACCACTATAACCTTTTGATCAAGATAAATTGGATCAAAACCAATCAACATTTTGTAACTATTTCATCTATTTCATCTGTTGACTGGCAACATTGCTCAAAAAGTTGCCTTGACTGTCATTTCACCTTAATGGTGTGTGAATGTGCACGCGTTTGAAGAATGGGCCCTCCTCCAAACCCCCTTCTGAGGATCCCCTGAGGGCCAGTTAGTGGGTGCAGTGGAGCGGAGGAAGGAGGAGGAGGAGGAGGAAGGTTGTGTCAGTCTTCATCGCGCCTGGGCATGAAGCAGCTGGATGTCTCCAGCGATCTCCAGCCTGGTGACTCGGGACAGGTCCTTCACGCGGTGCCTGTAGCAGAGCTGGTGCACCCCGTTCACAGCCACCTTGAACTCCTGAGCGTCGCAAAGGATGATCATCTGACATGGAGGCAGAAGAGCAGAGAAGACAAAGAGTAGATTGACATTCATTAATCCCGGAAGAAATGAATGTGTCCAGCAGCATACACACTATACACAACATCATAAACATAAACATGTTAAACAAATCACACACGCTTATGCCATAGGCAGATCACTCACACTCTCTCTCTCTCTCTCTCACTCTCGCTCTCTCGCTCTCTCTCTCTCTCACACACACACACACACACACACACATACACACACACACACACAGAACAAGAGAGAGAGCAGCAGCTGAATGGACATGAGATAAGTCAAAATCACTCACTATGCACATCAATGTTTTAACGAATGATGATCATCACTATACAGAGCAATGTGTTTCTATTCTTCATCTCATTCCATTTGATGTGAGTTCCAATTATGGCGAAATTCAGTTACAGCAGCGGTGGGCAAGCTGGATTTAGACGTTACAACAATTCAGAGGCACATATTCCAAACGACCAGTCCAGTTAGGGCAGGGGTGGGGACCATATTTCATTGGAGGAGTCACTTCAAATGTTATAAAGTCCTATAAGAGGCCATACTACGCTCACAAACCAGGAATTTCCCCTGCAGTTTATGCCTACAGTATATTGAAACAGGCCCCACCTTCTTCATTAGGTCCCCTGAAAATATAACTTGGGCTTAATTGAATTGCAAATGTAATTTCCAAAATTGCTTTACGAAAAAATGTCATATTTCATGTGAAACTGCATTACATTAAAATTATATTGAGGGCCGGATGAGATCGCCTCGCAGGCCGTACACAGCCCTTGGGCCATAGGTTCCCCCTCCCATAAATTAGGGCAACCACCTTGTTGAAACAGACCAGTAAAACCATTACTGAGTTAGAGCATTTCTCCCACCACATTTGAAGTTCATCGCTATTGAAAAGGAATGCTGCCATCTTGTGGCTAACTGTAACACTGTAAGAGGCTTAAGCCAAATGATTCTGTGTCGAGGACACACAGGGTCAAACTGCTCCTCTTCTACCTTGTACTTTACTTACAAAACACACAAGCTTCTACCCCTTCCACTGTGAGAGATCAATAAAAGTCCAGAAGAATGCACTCTGTAAGTGTGAATAGCGTAGTCGGGCCACTCACCTCAAAGTACTCCCCTGCTTTGAAAGGGAAGGCAGCGAGGTGCGTCTCCTCCTCTCCCCAGCCCCCGGACAGGTAGGAGTTGCGGACGAACGAGCCAGCCTTCAGGCGGGGGTTCAGGTGCAGCGCTATGTCCTTAGTGCCACCCACACACAGATTTACGAAGAAACTGCACAAAACACCAAGAGAAGGGAAGCACTGAATATACAGTACGAGAAGGTCAAACGTGTTTGGAACAACTGAGGTTTTATCCCAACCACAGGTGGAGATGCAGTGTCCCTACACAACACTGTGTACCCTTAAATATACAGACAGTTTGGGTGGTACAGACATACAGTATTTAGGCAAGTCACATACAGTTAGTTCCCTCCCGTTAAGAAGCAGTGCTGTGGGCCCAGCCGTGGCTTAGTCGGCTGGGCACTGGCCTGCTACGTGGGCAACCCGGGTTTGATTCCTGACCCGGGTCATTTCCCGATCCTCCCCGTCTCTCTCCCACTCAATTCCTGTCCCACTCTTCACTGTCCTGTCTAAATAAAGTTGACCCCCCCCAGTCAAACTCTTAGGTTTGTTTTCATTAATCAATGCCTTGAGGATAAATCGGGGTGGAGTATATACACTGAATTTATCATTGTAGAACATATATCAGTTTTCATCAATAGATACATTTTACATTACTGAAAAAAATACTGAGGACATGACCTCTGTGGCTTCAATGGTAGTTACGGTGATAATCTCTGTTCATCCTACAGGACCAAACCTGACAAAGGCTAGTTTGTGCATAACGCAATAAATTATGAATAATTATATCTCGAAAAACAGAAATAAATATTTTGCAAATAAATATTTTCTGAAATAAATATATTTCAGGCACAAACACAACACTAAGCTGCCATTTTGCCATTTTGAAATATCAAGACTGTGTTGGGTATATTGTACAGTATAGACCATGCATTACCTGTCTGGGTAGAGGTTCACCTGGCCCTTGATGACGACAGTTAGTCCTGGTGCCAAGCCTTTCTCTAGGGTAGCTTGGAATGGAAGATTCTGGAAAGGGAGCGAGTTATTGTGTTACATCCCTGCACAAACATTATCTTTTATCGCTAAAATGTTTGATAGGAATGACAGTAAAACATTAAAGGACCAGTTCAGTCAATTTCAACATGCAGTTGTAATGCTCACACTACCCTGGACTTGTCAGTATCTGAGATTTTTTTCCCCTTCTTCTTCAGCCTTTTCCGAGATCCTGGTCATTATAATGGGGGCAGCGCTTTGTTTACATTTCAAAAAAACATTTGTATTTATTCCCAAAAACATCCAAAAGGTTATACAACATCAGCAGACAACTAGCAAACAGCGGTAACTTTTGGGAAAATATTTGGAGTAGACCTATTTTTTTTTTTTTTTTAATGTAAACAAACGCTGCCCCCATTAGAATAGCTCATATCTCGGAAAGGGCTGAGCCGAAAAATGTGGCCACCGGGTACTGACAAGTCAAGGGTAGCGTGAGCAATACAACAGCATATTGAAATTGACTGAACTGGTCCTCGCAAAACCACTTAAAGGTGCACTGTCTAGGATGATGGGCAGAGTAGGCATCACAATGATGCTGCTCATTGAAACTGTGCTGACTGGCTATTGCCAAATTTGATCTGAAGTAACAAATATTTACTAGTATGGCCAAAGTACAGTAAGTTTAGCTGCTAAAAATGTCTATTTCTGGCGGACATGGAGAAGAGCCACCTTTTCATGTATGAAAAGTGCAATTTTCCCAGTCATAATGAATACTTAGAATTTGATGGTGTTGGTAAGTATTCATGAAAAAGGAAACATTTGTGACAGGGTAGCATGAGTTCTGTAATAGAACTACTACACTACAAAATATTACACAGTGCACCTTTAAAGAAGTTGTTTTAAAAGACTTAACCGCTGAACTCTTTTAGTAAGTAGAGATGTCTGCTGAATGTGATGCTGGGTAATGTAATGTCACCCCTCTGGACCTAACCAAAGCAATTCTAATGGTGCATTCTTTTGAAACTCGGATTGTCGGAAACCCAGACCTCCGCCTCGGGGAAGTGCAAAAGAACGGGTACTCAACTCGGGGTTCCAAAACTCAAACTCGGGGCACTTCGGTGTATTCCGAGTTCGTTTAACATGAGTGTTTTCAGACATTTGTATTGTCCCCAGCTGTTGCAATAGAACGCATTTACAGCGGTTGTTGGGTGAAATACCTCGGGTCTACCGACAGTCGAGTTTCAAAAGAATGAGTCATAACACCTACCTCAGACCTCCCCCACACCCTCCCTGCCCAAACACAAGGTACCGTAGTAAAGCACAGGCTATTGACCATGACCATTACCAAAAAGCACATGTCAGAATATTTCCCTAAAGATATTGTCTGTCCTCAATTCTACAAAAATCCCTCACTCGAACTATTCAAAACACTGTCTGAAAAGGTCAATAAGCAGCATCCCAACTGAGCTACTGAGGCGCTGGTGCATAATCTCTCTGTACCCTTTGCGACTAATGGATATAGAGAAAGATGACTCTAGTCTCTAGGGTTTAAAATGCCAGCTCAAAATTGATTTTGCAACTAACCAAAGAAAAATTCACTTATCCAGTCTGATGTCCGATGAATCATACAGTAAACAAGTATTCAGTAAACTATTTCACAGCCATGTGTTCACTCACCAAGTCACCTGAATGTGTCAGCGTTCCCTGTGAAATGATCAACAAAACATATTATTTTTGTTTAGAAAAGGTTATATTATTATTACAGCTACTACTACTACTACTACTACTACTACTACTATTATTATTATTAGTAGTAGTAGTAGTAGTAGCAGTAGTAGTAGTAGTAGTAGTAGTAGTAGTAGTAGTAGTATTATTAACAGACTATTGTGTGTCTCACATCTGTGACTGGATGTACTGTGTAGAGTGTGATGAATGCATCAATGCTGATTACTCCAATCAAGGTAAATTGCAATAGAGTAGATCTTGTCAAACCAACTTTAAAAAATAACCTGTGTGCAGTGCACTAGCTATATGAAATGTTCATTTGTAAATAGGATGTTGTGGTCTTACATGAACTTGTAGGCTTTTCTCTATCCCCACAGGCTGGGCTGGTGCCTAAAAAAATCAATTCAAATGATCATGATATAATCAATAACTCATTACGGGACATTAACTCTACATCTACATCCCTTACATAGAAAATGTGGTTCATAATGCCAACAGAATGGGAGCTAAAAGGGTTCATGTTGATCTCAAGAGCCTCCATAAAGCCTGTGTGGAACATCAAGTCTTTGTTTAAAGTGAAGTTGTCTTGGAACTCTGTTTGCAATTTATTTAGATTGCCTCTCACAGAAGACCATCGTCCATGTCTCACTGTCCTATATCTGATTGATTCTAGCAAGTCAATCTTTGCCGTTCCTTCAATAGCAACATTTGCATTTACGGTGAAGGCACCAAACAATTGAAACATCTGCTCTGTTATCTGGAAAAACTGCGATTACTACTTACTTACTGAGAACCTTTGAGAATCTTTTTGAAACCACTACGTCAAGAAAACCTCCAAACAAATGCAACAATGCATTCTAACAACGGGTGCAGATAACTCACTGAGTTAATGATGAAGCCAATGGTCTGGATGTGGACCTTCCCTGAGATGTTGATGGTGTCCACCTTCCTCAGGTCCACTCTGTGCTTGTACTCCAGCACATGGCCGCCATTTACTGCCACCTGCAGGACAACAAGGGAAACGCATCCTCAACTACAAAAACTACATGCAGGGGTGTCAAACTCAGGCAAAACTGGCCCGCAGAGTCATTTTATTTGGCCAGCATTTATTAAAAATACATCTTGAGCTCGGCCCACAAGTTCGTTCCATATTTTGATTTTGGCCCTCGGTCAATTTGAGTTTGACACCCCTGAACTACAGCAATCCAGTATTTGCTATGTACATATACAGTATCATCAACAGAGTAGTGGTATAATGTTATCTGTCTGTGTATTGGGGGTGGGGGGTTTGATGGGGTCAAGACGTTGCTCTGCTCTGCAAGATTGATCATTCACAGAGACTACGGCTTGGTCATAGGTAATCAGACATGGCTTGAAGTCATCCTCTGAAGGCAACTTCAGCTGTGTAGCTAAGGCTTGGCTATGCCCAAGAGCAAATAAAACCTCTGTGCGCCACTTTGCTAGTCTGTGCCTTCAGAGCAGGGGTGGGCAAACTAAGACCCGGGGGCCCAAATGCAGCCATCTGCTCTGTTTCATGCAGCCCACTGTGAAGTATAAGAAATGTACTTGTTACATTCACCTGACATCAAATATTATATCTACTGCACATGATGGTTACAGAATGGGTGTGTCTTGTTTGTAAATAACTCCAATCACACAGGTAGAATAGGAGGTAGCCTGCAGGTTCTCACATCTAAGCCCAGTCGATTTTTCTCTAGAAATTGGTTTTAATTGCAATCTTCTCTTGGAAGCTTAGGTTTCCAGTATGCGTCCAGCAACGCCTGCTTCAAAGACAGCTTTTAACTAGTACTCTTGACCTAGCAGAGGAGAAGTCCTGATCCATATTTGCTGTTTTGCAATAATTGTCCAATCCAAACCACTGGTATCTCCTTACAGACTACTCCTATATGGCTATGTTGAGGACCATCTTGATGAGCTGCACACTAGGTACATTAAGGAAGTAAAGACGGTAGTGAAACTAAAGCACTGAAAGCCGAAGTGAAAGCCCAACTGGGAACTCCAACTGTCATTGTGACACAGCACTCCACAGTATTCACTGCACACTGCACACAACAAAATTGCATTAATGCCTCACCCGTGCAAGGGGGCAACCCCCAATGGCGCCCCAAGGGAGCAGTGTGTCGGGACGGTACCATGCTCAGGGTACCTCAGTCATGGAGGAGGGCACTGGTTAATTACTTGCCCCACCAACCTGGCCTGGTAGTCGAACCGGCAAACTTTGGGATACAATTCTGACGCCCTAACCACTTACCCATGACTGCCCATGCGTAGTTCAAATAGGTGGGGAAATTAAAAGAAAGCAATTTAACCCTGATGATATACACCATATGATTACACAAAATAATCATATCATGAAGCAAATAATGACAGACGTCATACGACGACTTCAAAATCCTTTTAAGAATCTGGAGGGGCAAAGAAATAAAAGGCCATTATCCCAATTCCAGTCTCTAAACCCATTTAACCAATAACCGAAATGAATTTGATTTGAACACAATGTTGTTTTCCGAGCTCTTGACATATTCTGCATTCCGTGCAGGCCGTATGAGAAGAGAGGACGGGACAACAGCTCGTCCAGAGTGCTCGCCAGCCAGCTGATTCAACTGGGACGTGACCTGCAGCCAGGCCCGCTGACAGCTTTGGTCAGGCCCAGGGCACAGTCATCTGAAAGGGCCTCCTAGCCCAATACATACAATGTAATGAGGACCAAATTCTGGGCACCTTTCTCCCTGAGCCCGGGAAAACTGTCCCCTTTGCCCCTCCCTGTCAGCACCCCTGCCTGCAGCTGTAGTGACAATGACACTGCTGGAGTTTTGTGAGCACATGGCTGGCCAAGTCTGTGTCCATTGCCCTCTGCCCGCTCCTAAGAAGTCAGCGTGGAATGAGGAATATTTGGTTAAGTGTCCAAGAAACAGGAATGGTTACGTGATCCATTAAGAACAAAGAGATAAAACAAAACTTTGATGGGAGCTCTTTGGTGTGTAGATTTACTTATGCTTTCTTCTTTTTTTCCCAAGAACTAGAAACGCAATAGGAAGGAACACACTATGCATTGTGCTTGCCGCTCGAAAAGAAAATGCTCTGAAAAATGTGTCCAACATGGGAGTGGTACGGTATGTACAGTAATACTATTGTACTTGCTGTTTCAACGCCTTGACATGTAATGGCCATACTGTGCTGTAGCCTATGTCCTCCTGCTATGTCACAGGGAGCCCCTGCTCTCCCTGTCCTTTTCAGAGATAAAGTAAAGTCTTTTGTGATTAGTTGAATACAGAGGTTGAACTGTTTACAACGGTCAATTGTTATGACTTTCAATTTCAATCCAGGGCGGCAAAAAAACTGCAAACCATTTCTAGCTAGCAAGCTAGTGAGTGGTTGAAATGATGTATTTTCATATCCCTTCTAATTGAGAGAGAAATATTTTCCTTCTTTCTCTAGCAATGTGCACCAATGTATCCACTGGTCAGTTACATCAACCAAACTGTTGCCACAAATTCAGACAGCTCCTCTTCTGAAAGGCTAGGCCAGAGACGACTGGAGTGGAGAACTCTCAACACTTTTAAAGTTTTTTACCGTGATGCAAGCATAACATTTTAACACTGGGTGTCTCCTTCAGCTGCAAACTCTCTCTGGCTCTTTTTGAGGTGGATCAGCCTAAAGATTTTGATTCTACTGTCCTGGAGGGGTCATCCCTATGTTCCCCGTGTCCAATGTTCCCCGCTACAGGGGAACTTAGAACCCTTTAAGAACGCTGCTTGGCTGCTTGTTCCCCGCTGCATGGCGAGTGTGGGTTGCTGTAGGGTTACGGTTAGGATAAGGCTGCCACTGTGCGCAAACTTGAAATACGCATGGCAACCGTTGGTGCAAGAGATATGCATGTGCAAGCATCCTGGGCCTTATCCCCTTGTCAGATACAATGCGGGGAACATGGGACCCTTTTTTAGAAAAAGGGTCCTAAGTTCCCTGGTCCCATACGACCAGGGAACATAGGACCCAGGGAACATAGGTGCACTCCCGTCCTGGACTGTGATCCCAACAAAGGCATTAAAGAGAGCAACAATTGTCATCCTCCTTCCAAAGTGTTGTCACCTTGTGGGGGCACGGTGGCACTGTGAGCTATGACATCATGGCATTGCGCCTGCGACCAGGGGTTTGATTCCGACCCGAGGTGCTTTGCCGATCCTCTCTCCTCTCTCTCTCCCCACGCATTGAACTGAACTGTCTGATTAATAAAGGTGACATCCCCGCCCCCCTCCCTCCAAAAAAACCCCCCTTAAAACAAGTGTTGTCACCTTGTAAAGGTCCTTCTGCAGCAGCATGATGATCTCGAAGGGTACGCCCGGCTTGAAGGGCATCTGGTAGAGGATCTCCTCCCTGCCCCAGCGCTCCCTCAGCAGGGAGTTGCAGACGATACAGCTCTTCTTGAAGCGGGGGTTGAAGTGGAAGGCCACGTCCGCCCGTGGCTTCGTACTGCTGCCACACGTCAAGTCCACCTGGAACCTGATGAAGAAGAGGAAGGTGAAGGGGGGACATTGGGCGAGGCTGGGAACTAGTTGAAGTGGCAGCCTGGTTAGCTTTCATGCAGACTGTGGTCCATGTTGAATTTCTGTTTTTTTTTTTTTAAGTGACAGTGGTTTGTTAGCCAATGTTGCAAACATGACAACAGAATAGTTAAAGAATAGAATAGAATAGTGAAAAATAATGACGTGATAAGTGATGCCTAATTGATCAGGTTAGAAAGCTTATGTAGTTGTAAACACACACACACACACAGTTCATATGAAGACAAGAGTAATTGACTTCAGCCATAGTCTTTCTTTACATTTGAAAAGCTGTTCTTTCACATAACCATGTACCACTGGCAAAACAGTGACACCAACTTCTGCTTACCTGTCAGCATCAGCTGGCACACTTCCTTGAATAACAATCATCTCCCCTGGAACCAGCCCTCCTAATATGGTGCCAACAAAAGGAATATGCTGCGGGGAAATAAATCCAAAGTTACTTGAAGTGGCAGATAGGCTACCGGTAGTGTTGCTGTGTGGGGGGTAGTAATCACCAGGGTGTGGATTTGAAGGGAGGATATTTCAGATTTTAAGCCTCGGCCTATCAATGTAGTTAAAACCATACATAAACAGTGGATATATCAAATGAGACTTTTGGAAAGCCTTTGCTGCGCCAATATAAGAATGGGAGCACAAATGCTGCGTCAAGCGTGGTAAACATCTTGGGATGGTCCACGTCATTGATCAAAACATTGATATTTGGATGAGGCAGCACGAGTAAACACCATACAGTTATGTTCTGGACATCTGATTCGGTGTACTTTGTACTTACAGCTTTCCTATACAACGCTTTTGGCTTTAGGAGGATCGCTTCAGTTCAACAAAAACGAAGTTAGTCCAGAAGCTCTACAGCGGAGACAGGTCGACTGAATCAATAAGGCAAGACCACAAAACACTTACCGGGTTCGTTATAGTTTGTATTGGAGTTTTCATCGCCATTTTTTTTCCAAATGCTGAATAACACCCCGGCGTTGAGAGCAGGCCTAGAGCTGTAACTATTGCCCCGATCTATAAATTAATTCACCTCGGACTCGGTCCCTTACTTCCTGGATAGCAGAACCTCGCTCTGGGATGGAGAAGCATGTCGCTGCGGCCTGTAGCCAGTTGGACCTAGGTCTAAGGGGGTGGAGCTACCACTGGTCCAAGTTGGCCACTATTGATTGCGTCACACGTACACACGCTTGCTTGCTGCAGCTATTGATTGCGTCACACGTACATACGCTTGCTGCAGCAAAGTTATTTATCTTTGCTAAAGGTTTACAAATTACCTTTACCTTTGTAGCTTTTTATTCAGCACGTCTCTCGTCACTTCATTACGTTCCACGAGCCAGAAACAGTTATTTAAGCTTGTCAGATATATATAAAAATTACCTCTGCGTTTTCACAAACTACCTTTGTAGCTTTTTATTCAGCACGTCTTTAGTCACTTCATTACGTTCCGCGAGCCGGAAACAAAGTTATTTAAGTTTGTCAGATGTATATAAAATTTACCTTTGCGTTGTGCCGTCTTACTTATTTCATTTGTTTGAGTGATTCTTTGTATTACAATCACCTTGTAAGTTTATGAAATGTTTCAAACTTATATCTTACCTCCTGGATATGTTATCAATATAGGCTACAGATCATTAAATCAATATGTCAATTTCTTGTCAATGTCTCGTCATTCTGTCCTGCAGCCTTAAATGTAGCGATGGTAGAATATTTCCTGCATTAGATATCGCATACTTTCGCAATTGCTTTGTCGTATGTCAATGGTGGACAAATGAAAATATAACAGGCCTATGTGAAATGTTTTCAGGTCGACAAAAGCAAATGGCTTGCTTCACATAATTTATTACATTTTAATCTTACGTGCGCAATAAAAAGGCACAAAGGTCATTTTTTACATCCCGCTATTAAGTAAGACGGCACTACGCAAAGGTAAATTTTATATACATCTGACAAACTTAAATAACTTTGTTTCCGGCTCGCGGAACGTAATGAAGTGACTAAAGACGTGCTGAATAAAAAGCTACAAAGGTAGTTTGTGAAAACGCAGAGGTAATTTTTATATATATCTGACAAGCTTAAATAACTGTTTCTGGCTCGCGGAACGTAATGAAGTGACGAGAGACGTGCTGAATAAAAAATCAATAGTGGCCAACTTGGACCAGTGGTAGCTCCACCCCCTTAGACCTAGGTCCAACTGGCTACAGGCCGCAGCGACATGTACTTGCTGGGATGAGCTACCCTCCCCTTGTCACGTGACCGACATCACTAGTCGCTGACACTTCAGTACTTTTTAGAAGCACTTGCTATCCACCTTCCAATATTGGAAGTTATTGTCCTTCAATCCCACAATGAAAACGAGTCAATGAGTAAGTGTTGACAGTTTATTAAAATGTCTATTTACAAAAACTGAGCCCTTACACGAAAAAAACTTAAATATATAAAACCATTCCATCAAATGAGGTCATCCACATTACAGCACACAAAACTGTATTTGTACTTTTATTACAAAACACCTTGATAAATACAATAAAAGGCAACAAAAAAAACCAAAAACCTTTGAAATTCCATTAAAACTATCAGCTTCTTATGAAGTGTGGTTTGCGCCAGTGCCAGGAGTTGCTCATCCGTGTTCCCAGACGCAGAACAGCTGGGCATCTGCTTGATATGGAGGTAGTCCAGATATTACTTGACTGTTTATAAACGCACCCGGTCTCCCAGATGCTATGTGCTTTTCAAGTCTACCTACAATACTTGACGTCGTCTTCACCAGTTCCCTTCCCCACCATCAGAGAGGACTATGCAGGTTGCATTTCAATACTAGCGCTAAGGTTATAACTACAGTAGGCTAGGACACTTCAGGAGAAAGGGGAGTTTAAGACTTGTTTTCTAATGCAGGGCGATGTCTCTTTTTGGCCGAGTCCTGTCAGCCATTTTAGAAGTCCGCATCTAGCGTGAAGGTGTTGTCAGTGGGGCCGGACATGACGCCCATCCTTTGGTACTCTCCGACACGCTTCTCGAAGAAGTTGGTCTTGCCCTCCAGAGAGATGTTCTCCATGAAGTCGAAGGGGTTCTCTACCCGGTAGATCTGCAGAGAAGTAAACACCAGAGAGTCAGTATTGTGCACTTAACATTGTGTACCCCCACATGTCACTTAATGTAAACTCATGGTGCCACAGTAGCCATAATATATGGAAGCGGTAACATATTCCACACTTTGAGCCAAATATGATATTGAGCATTTCCCCGCACTCCATTCAAGGAGCTTTAGTTTTTCCATTCACAACCATCAAGGCATTTACTGTAAAAGCCTTACTTGCATTTGAAAATAATCTTAAATAGTCTGATAAAATAAAGGAAGAGCCGTTTAAACTACACTAACATTACATGACCTTTCTGAAACCTTCATGGAAACTACAAAATGTCTGGATTTTCTTCCAGACTTCCAGCATTTCCACAACAGTGGGAAACCTGAGCTTTTAGTCAACAGGCCCCACATCTGCACATTGACATAGCCTCTACAAGGCACGCCATGTTATATTGCAGGATTCAGACGCCGTCTAGTTTAGACATGGTTATTGTCTCATGGAAGTTAAAGACTGGACTGCTTTGGGGCTTGTAGAGAAACAAAAAGCTCCACAGAAAAACAAGAATCACATAAACCTACCTTGTCATAACCAAGCTCCAGCATCAGTCTGTCTGCGACAAACTCAATGTAGGTCCTCATCAGATCACAGTTCATGCCGATCAGCTTGACTGGCAGAGCGTCTGTCAGGAATTCCTATGGAGAATAGATGAGAAAATTACCTTCACATATCCAATTTCTACTCAGCCTAAATATGTCCAAAACTTGAGTCGAGTTTTCTAGTTCAGGGTGGGGGCGTAACTGGATACTCAAACTATACATGTATGCAGCTTCAAGAGGGTGTGTGCATTTGTTGTAAACCTTTTCAAGTATCAATATAAAAACCAGGGGTGTTAAACACAAGGCCAAGGGGACTGTATGTGGCCCAACAGGTTTAATCCAGTCCCAGACTTGAAAAGGAAAAAAATAATATGTCAAAAAAGTAAATATCTAGCCCATTACCAAGTAGTTGCATGTGGCTGGGATTTTCAAGTGGTCAGTATTTGAGTTTGCATTTTTTGCTCAACATACAACAGCAGTTGCTCCCGATATGCCCGCTGCCATCCATCTCCAGATGATTGACTAGCAATGTGATTTCAAAACGAAGCCAAAATGGGCAACATTTTGCAACTGCGTTGCTGGTCTGGCCCACTTGAGATCAAACTGTCCATGGGGGACCTCTGAGCAACAATGAGTTTGACACCCCCGATCTAAACCCATATCCATCCCTCGCCATAGGACCGTGGATCAAGAACAGCAAGAGACTAATCAATCAAGTTACCTGTTCAATCTCTACGGCGTTCATGATAATCCTCTTGACGGTCTCCTCAGAGGGCTTGTTGACCAAGTGCTTGAACATGAGGCAGGCGAAGTCGCAGTGCAGGCCCTCGTCGCGGCTGATGAGCTCGTTGGAGAAGGTCAGGCCTGGCATGAGCCCCCTCTTCTTCAGCCAGAAAATGGCAGCAAAGGAGCCGGAGAAGAAGATGCCCTCCACGGCGGCGAAAGCTACCACACGCTCACCTGGAGAGGACACAGGGGTAAAAACGAGGCACGTTAATGATTTGACTTTGAGATGAAGAACATCATCCCAGATTATTGAGTGTTGGGAACCACTAGCACTACAGAGCCGTTTAATCTAAGGGGGGTATACTAAGAAGTAGGGCTGGGACGATTAATCGACTAATCGTGACTAATCGACTATAAAAATTATTCGGAAAGAATTTTCATAGTCGAAAAATCGTTTAGTTTAATTCAGTGCTTTTTTACTTACTTTTCTAATGCTTTATTACTTTATTGAAACCTAAAATTGCACTGCACGTATGAATTGAACGTTGTATCTCGGAGTAAATAAGCTACTATCATGATTTAAAGCTCATTGGGAGCTCAGGGACCTAATTTTAACGGTTTCTTTCTTTTTTTCCCAATTTCCTTGAAGATTAAAGTGCTAGAGTACTTGAAAAATTAATCGTTTGACTAATCGACTATTCGAAAAAAATAGTTAATAGATTAATCGGGAGAAAAATAATCGTTTAGGACAGCCCTACTAAGAAGATGGTTAAATGATTGCAGGTTAACCATTTCCTATAGGTGAACTAAGTCTGGTCTAATAGATAAACCTCCAGGCATCATTTAGTTGAGAAAATGCAGACTCCAGCTCTTTTTTTTAGACGAATTACCTCTACTTCAAGGTTAACTTAACCTAGTTTACTACTAAATCAGGTTCTTAGTATATGCCCCTGGAGATTGAATGGACGAGTATTAAATGAGCCTTCCAACGTACCATACTCTGCGTTCTTGTTGCCGATCCAGTTGATGGCCCAGTCAGCCTTCTTCTTCACGCATTCCAGGGTCTCGATGGCGTTGAACAGGTACTCCCTGTGGGCAGCAAGACAAGTAGAAGACCAAAATTAAAATGACTGAAAATAAGCTTAATGTTCGTGCTTTACCACACATTGTCTAACATGTAAATAGCTGTGCATGTTCTCATCTCTTTATCAGAGTAACTTTGTTGGTAAGCTCAAAGCCACGTGAGATCTACATAGTGTGAATAGTGTTGGGTATGGCTCAGACAGTGCGGTCTCATGCCAGCGGCCGGCAGTCAGCTGACCACATGCCTGCTGATCTGCGTTAAGCCACTGGCACTCAGCTCCCATCATCAGCTGAGGTCCGTTCCCCTGCGCGTCTCATCACAGCCAGAAAGAGCCGTTCAAGGCCAAAGCGTGTGGTTTGTGGAACTGACCTCTGTTTGGGGTCCTTGATGTAGGTGTCGATAAGCAGGCTGTACATCTCGGAGTGGATGTTCTCCATGGCGATCTGGAAGCCGTAGAAGCACCGCGCCTCTGTGACCTGCACTTCCTGGGTGAAGCGCTCCACCTAGTGGCACAACAAGGAATTTAACATTTTAACACTGCTGCTTACACACATGCACACCCTTTTTCACAATGCACATGACCTTTTATGAGCAATTATGAATGCATGACATTTTATGGTAATGGTGTACAACGGCTAACTTACCAAGTTCTCATTGACAATGCCATCACTAGCGGCGAAGAATGCCAACACATGAGAAATGAAGTGCCTCTCCTCGTCCTTCAGTGACTCCCAGTGCAAAAGGTCTTTGGAGAGATCAACCTGGAAAGGAGAGGACATGAAATGATTAATATGAGCGGACCCATGGGACGGGAAAGCATGAAATACTGTGCCTTCAAACAGACAGTACATCAACACAAGGTAGTCTCCTCTTCCTGGAACACTTTTTAGTGTCTCTTATGGTCATTTCCATTTATTGAGTCATGAGGGCCTGCACAACTAGTTTGCACAGAAATTGCAAATAAGGGGGTTTGACTTTAATGAGAAATTCACCTCCTCTGCAGTCCAGAAAGAGGCCTCTGCCTTCTTGTACATCTGCCATATGTCGTGGTACTGGATGGGGAAAATGACAAAGCGACGTGGGTTTTCCTTCAGGAGAGGTTCCTCTGCAAGTGTGGATTTAGAAGTCTTCTTGGGAGTCTGTAACAATAAAACAAAGCGATTTAGTTGAAATGTTGAAAAATGGAAAATCAGGTTCATAAATACATAACCAACATTCTTGTGGACAAATTAGCCAGTCAAGCTAACTAGCGACCTTCGAGGTTACAAAGGCATCCGTGCCTACCCTCCCCCACTCTCGGACCCGACCTTTCATAAGATCAGCTGCTTAGGGTTGTGTAAACCCAGACAATGGTCTTGGAATTGGCCATATCAGTTTTCCCCCCAAACCCTGCTGCCAATTTTGAACATCTAGTTGCAAAGGTGATCATTGGCAGGGCAGTCAATTTGAAGCCATGCTTCGTTGACGAGCAGCATCATTTACATCGAGGAAAAGTGAAAATAGGTACACACATATGGTAGGATTGGTCAAATGTTATAATTGCACAAGCAACCTTAGTTTGTGTACTTATCAAGCATCATCTACATGCTAGAACATATGCTCATCTCGTACAATCGTCCACAAGATGTGGCGCCAAAGTACTACGAGTCAACAAAGATAACTTGCTCATAATGCCATGTCAATTAAGAACAATGTAATATTTAACAATAATCATACATCACAACTCTGACAAAGACATTTCGTGTATTAGAGACACTTTCTTGCGCCGATTCCCAGATTGACGCTCCCATCTCAGGACGCTCCCAACTCAGGACGCTCCCATTTCATCTCGCTCCCACTAGCCAGACTATCGGTACCACCGCCATATGACGGAGCCAGTTATCTTGTTGATGTTAGTTTTTTGTTTCTAACCCTAACCTTAACCCTAAACCTAACCCTAAACCTAAACCTAACCCTAACCCTAAATTGCTTGTATGTGGCAGTATATGATAATACGTGAAATATAATCGGGTGGGACCGCACGTCCGGGAGTGATAGAAACACCTGGGACCGCACGTCCGGGAGCGATCTCAGTTGGGAGTCTCCATCCGCTTACCCTTGCGCCTCAGTGTTGAAGTGTAAAGCTTTCAACTCACCTCGGAATCTTCGAAGATTTTGCGCATGGTTTTAGAAGCCAAAACTCGAGTAGTGTTCAGGCTTGGAGGCTGAAAAGACATAACACATCGAGGGTAGCCTTAGAAAAGGGTAAAGGGTATTTGGTAGACTTTCGTCGTCATATGCCTGGTGCAATATTAGATGTAAATATTCACACTTCGCATACCTGCATACCAAGCCAACATTGATTTGGTCAGCTGGTGTGACACCGAATACTACAAACGAAGCTCTGAAGTCAATCGCCATCCAGCACACATACATGTACAGAATGTAGATACCATTAAAGATGTAAAAACTTACCGTGTTTTCTTTTTCATTCAAAGACATTCCCTCCACTTTGGTAGAGACGGCGTTGGCGTTCTTGGCGGAAAGTGGTGACCTGGTAGCTAGCATTTTCAAGGATAAGAGCAGCACGGAGAAAATAAATAAAACTATAATACAATATTCCCTGAATAAACACTCGAAGCGAAACCTTTTAAAAAATAGTAAAACAAGTCTTAAAATAGGCGCGACTACTCCAAGCCCACAACTACCTTCTCAGCTACAAGGAATCTAATGAAGCTTCTGAGGTAAAAATCACCCTTTTTATTGAAACCTTGGCGCTTGAAACCGGCCAACCAATAGAAGGGGAGCACACACAGTCTATTTAAATCCTAAAACAACTGTAGCCAATAGCTTTGCTGCTTTCCCCTTCTACGTCACTGCCAGATTGCGGGAATTTCAAATGTGTGAGTTTGTTGTGTTGTGCAACGAAATTACAAAGAAAATAATATGTAACAAAACAAAAGGCGCGCTTCTGGGTAAGCATTAGCAACAATAAGTTAACAAATTGTACTCGAAATGCGTTGATTGATATTGTACAACTTTGTAATAAAAATGTGATTGTTAAAGGGACACTCCACCCATTTTGCATTAGGCTTTCCATTGCTAGACACCCAGTCATACGTTTGAATGGTCTTGCAAAAATCTCTCAATTCCCCCTGAGATACTCATGAACGGTCATCCGGGTACTTTGCTCTTAAATTTGCGTTACGCCCCTTTATGGGTGAAAACAAACCGAATGTCTCATTGACTTACATGCTACATTGGCTAGCCTAAATGAATACATTCCATGCTTCAGCCACGGCTGTTTGGCTATATTATTTGAACAACCGGCAACGTAACACGTTTTCGGCATGTTGCGCGTGAACAACGCTAGTCTACAGGTCCGTATCTTTCGTTTATTAATCCCCAACATCACCAATTGACTTGCATGTGTTGTTTTCCCCCACAAATGGGCGTAACGCACATGGAAAACGCCACGCCGTTCATGAGTATAGGAGAAATCTGCATTCATCTCTTAACACTTCCTATGTCAATGATGTAAAAATGGTCATTTTGCATCATCGACATAGGAAGTGTAAGAGAGGTGGATTTCTGTTGAGACTACAAGCACAGTGGGTTTACATACAGTGTTGAATCTCGCCCTCCAACCCGTGCCTGCAGTTCACCTAGGGAGCGCTGTCGAGACAGCAGAGCTCATAAGGCTGGCGCTAATAACTTGACATTGTGCTCGCTGTCGGCTGAAACTTGACAATATTACTGTAAGTTCTGAGAAACCAATGTGGATTTCAATGAAATGTACAATAACCTGGGAGTTATGTCCTTCTGATTTCCTACAGTTTTGGCATGTATGAGTCAGGCTCCGCTAGCATCTTGCTAACAAAATTGCTTTACGGCCGTCGTGATCACAGCAATGCAGCCGGCCGACCAATCCAAACACAGTGTGTGAAGCCACTCGTGACGTCATATTGACAATAAAGTCGTATTTTACAAAGATCCAGCGAGTTTAAACATTCAAACTAAGTGCTGTTTGAAAGGATAATCTATCCTGCCTTTTGGAAAAATAAATTGAAACGATGATACCAATTCTCTCCCAAAGCAATGGTAGCATCGTGGTTGAGCTCCATGGGAGCCCATTCATTTCAACAGCCTCTGCGCTCCTTGGCGCTCCTCTGCGCTGTCTGGATGGCGCCACTTAGTGGACAGTACCACCTGGAAAAAGTCGCGAGATTGCTCTCTCGTACTACCCATAAACACTCTCTGCTACAAGCCACAGACCTGTACTACAAGCCTTTTTCCCACCTTTTCAACCCTGCCCATAGGGGGTTGGACCTAATGCTCTAACAGACCTATCACAGATCAGTGTCCCAGTGCTTTTGAAATCACCGGCATTGAGGCTCCAGTAAGCAGTGTTGCCAGATTGGGCTGTTTCCCACCCAATTGGGCTGCTTGGGTTGGCCGTCTGCGGGTAAAAATGGCATTTTACAGGAAAACTCGCCCAATCTTTCCCATCGACATCAATAGAATTGGGCGGGATTTAGTGCTTCCAGGCGGGTTTAGAGCATTTTTTGGGCTGGAAATCATCAGCCTCATCAGGCAACACTGCCAGTAAGTCACTGGCATAGCTGGAAAGGAGAAGCTGGAGCACACTGCAGCTTAGTTTTCATGACTTTATTTTGTGCACACACCCGACCAACGTTTCGGTGTTGCTACACCTTCTTCAGAGTCAAATGATAGCAAGAGAGAGACACATATTTCAAGACTTGACATCCACAGGTGATCCCACTTGGTTTGGCTAAATTGGTCTCATCTAATTGCAGGTAATTGACCCCACCCCTGAACACCAGGACAAGATTGCAGACAATTAGACAGAGAGGCTTCGTAGAAAGGCATTTTGGATTCATACTCTAAATTCAGTGGAGCCTCAGGGCATAAATGAGGAACACAATATGTCTTGCTCTCTGTAACAAATTGTTCCAGCATCGGGGCTGTGGTCTTGTAATAATTGTAGCTGTGGTTTTATTGACAATGTTCTTTGTGTATTGTTTTTTTTCACTTTTTTATTTTGTTTTGGGAAGTTGGCAAGCTGTCTAATTGTCTACAATCTTGTCCTGGTGTTGGGGGGTGGGGTCAATTACCTGCAATGAGATCAGACCAATTTAGCCAAACCAAGTAGGATCACCTGTGAATGTTAAGTCTTGAAATGTGTGTCTCTCTCTTGCTATCATTTGACTCTGAAGAAGGTGTAGCGACACAGAAACGTTGGTCGCGTGTGTGCACAAAATAAAGTCTTGAAAACTAAGCTGCAGTGTGCTCCAGCTTCTCCTTTCCAGTGATGTCTGTCCCACTGTGATGCACCTGCAAGCAGGGTTGCCAGATGAGGCTGATGATTTCCAGCCCAAAAAATGCTCAAAACCAGCCTAGAAGTTCAAAATCCCGCCCAATTCTATTGATTTCTCTGGCTAAAATTGGGCGGGTTTTTCTGCTAAATGCCATTTTTACCCGCACACGACCATCCTAAGCAGTCCAATTGGGTGGGAAACAGCCCAATCTGGCAACACTGCCTGCAAGCTGAGGGAGGGATGATGCATAGAGTCCCAAATAACTGGGTGTGGCCTGTGGAACTTCAGCATTGCAGTGCATTATGGGGATTGTTGTCACAAATCCACAAGCACTAAAAAGTCATTATCTGCCTTTTCTTGGCCAAGAAGGCGCCAAATTACAAATGTATGTTACTATTCTACTATAAATATGACTCACTTTCAGTAACATATACATGTCTCCACCGGTGGAATGCCCCTTTAATGCAGTTGCATTTCGCTGATGGAAACACCCGCCGAAATAAGCAATAAACTTTACCACTTTTCATTAATGGTAAGTTGATAGTTTTGTGGTTTAGTGTCGACAGTGCATCCTATTAATGGGACAGGATATAAAATGCCCAAACGAAGGGAGTTTGTAAGGCAACCCTGTCTAAATCAGCAAAGCTTGCCGTTTTCCCGCCACAGCTATGTCTTGTGAACACATTACGGTCTGAATTTGCCTTATTCGGTTCACTGACCTGACAGTGCTGCGTTTATTTATTCCAATATTATCGTCACATACACAGCTCTGGTGTTGTCTGTGTTTGGTTTTTTTTTTACTGTAGTTACAAGTGAGCAACAACACAATGTCAACAGGGCACTGGCGCGCTGACATTAATTGACTCACAAATTTGTCACTATAAAACACTTTTAATATTAGAAAACGCATAGCTACCCCAAACAATTTGTCAAGTAAGGGTAGGGAGTGTTTCTTTATGGATATTGATCATTTCATGAGGGAAGTTTGATAACAAGCTAACACAATGGGCCCCGAGAAAGCACTATTCTCATCTGTATTCTCCAAAACGAATAGACAGACGTGCCTTACTCAAACGGTGTTGATACATTGTGTGACCAATACATTATCGATTAGTTACTTGGCGTATAAGTTAATAGGCATTCAGCGTTTGTTTACTTGTAAGCCCCACGTCCAGAAATATAGTTACCTTTGAGCATTTCAGGCGCAAAAATCGACGTTTTGCACAAGGCTAGAATCAGAGTGCAGGACTTAGTTAACAATTTTTAGTTTCGCCCTCTACTGGCTGGATGACTAATTTCATCTGTGACGTTTTTTATTCTGAATGGGTAATTCAGTGTTTTGTTTAGTTACATTCCAAAAAGTGAAGTGAAGAATTTGTAAATAAATGTCCCATCCAAACGAGACCAATGTAATGACTAGAAATGATTCTTCTCTCTATTCCAGAAAGGAACATCTTTAACATCTCTCTGGAGCAAGCAGTCATCCCATCACTTTTCAAAGCTGCTACCATCATACCCGTGCCGAAGAAATCATCACCATCATGCTTCAATGACTACTGTCCTGTAGCACTGACGCCCATAATCATGAAGTGCTTCGAACGGCTAGTCCTGTCACACATCAAAGCCACCCTACAGGGTGATTTATGCCTCGAGATCAGCGTCACTGCATCATGATGCAGTGAGCCGCGCAGTTAACGTAGTGAAGCCCCCCCCATCACGCAGGTACTCTGGGGCACCTCCCCAAAATTGTGTCTCGACGCAGGGAGCGACGGCGTGAAAGGGCGAAAATAGGTCTCTGATTGGTCCTCTCGACCAGCCTGCTCTGTCCTCGAGTCGAGAACAAGCGCTACTTCCTTGTTCTAACCTTCGTCGGTCTACGGACTGTGAGCTCTTCATTAAATAAGTTGCCCGTGCTTTGTTGTTTGATTTATTTACACGAACCGAAGACAACACATGCGCTTGCAAGTTACGACGCTGAAGTTATTTGGACAGTTGAACAGTGGTTCCGAGGTCGAGGAAACATTCCGCTTCGTCCTCGACAAATGAGCCACTTCTTTGTTCCAAACTACTACTGTGGCTGCCAGTGCGATCAAACATGCACGTGATATAAAGATTTAATGTTTCATTTTCATTCTCGTCGAGTCTGTGATGCTAAAAAACAACCGACACGTCTAGTTTACTCTTTGTATTGAAGGCAGTTTCAGCGTGGAATGACATCGCGCAGACCGTGCTTCAAAACAGGGCATAAACAAGAATTAACTGCATCATGGCTGCGTCAAGCTCACTCTGTGGCACAAGTAGGAAGCATAACTGAGCCTTACCCCCCACCCTGGACCCCTACCAGTTCGCATACCGAGCCAAGCGATCCACGGAGGATGCAATCTGCTCTGCCCTCCATCCAGCCCTCACCCACTTGGACAATAAAGACTCATATGTGAGAATGCTGTTCATTGACTTCAGTTCAGCATTCAATACCATAATACCACAACAACTCATCAGAAAACTGGACAAACTAGGTTTCAGCACCTCCCTCTGCAACTGGCTGCTGGACTTCCTGATGCAGAGACCACAAGCAGTACGGGTAGGGAATAACACCTCAAGCACCCTGACCCTGAGCACGGGGGCTCCGCAAGGTTGTGTTCTCAGCCCCCTGCTGTTCACGCTGCTGACACATGACTGCACAACGACCCACAGCACTAACCATCTAGTGAAGTTTGCGGATGATACAACACTGGTGGGCCTCATCACTAAGGGCGATGAGACCCACTACAGAGAAGAAGTAGACCTGCTGGCCAGATGGTGCAAAGACAACAACCTCCTGCTGAATGTCAACAAGACCAAGGAGATTGTCGTCAACTTTCAGAGGGTCCAAAAACAACTGCCACCACTGACCATCGACGGTGATGCTGTGGAGAGAGTGAGCAGCACCAAGTTCCTTGGAGTGCACATCAGCGACGACCTCTCTTGGACCACCAACACTACATCACTGGCGAAGAAGGCCCATCAGCGTCTCTACTTCTTGCGCAAACTAAAGAAGGCAAGTGCTACACCCTCCATCATGACAACATTCTACAGAGGAACCATAGAGAGCGTCGTGTCCAGCTGCATCACAGTGTGGGGAGGAAGCTGCACGGAGAAAAACAGGAAGACACTCCAGCGTGTTGTGAACACAGCGAAGAAGATCATTGGAGTACCACTCCCCTCCCTGCAGGACATTTACACCGCACGCCTCACCCGGAAAGCACTGATGATCATCAAAGACACAAGCCACCCTGCACACAAACTGTTCAGCCTCCTGCCCTCTGGAAAGAGGTACAGGCGCCTCTGTTCCCGTACCACCACGCTTGCAAGCAGCACGATGCATCAAGCAATCAAGATACTGAACACTCAACCCACTCTCCCTTCACTCTCAGCCTCTAGCCAGCCAGGCCACTGACAACGCTCCCCCCCTCATCCCCACCACCATATCTGCGACTGAACATTCCACCTGCACTACTACATCTGTGACTGAACTTTCAACCTGCACTAACTCAAAACATACACATGCACACACACACACACACACACACACACACACACACACACACACACACACACACACACACACACTGCACTTTCTGCACTAAACCCAAACATATACACACTGACACACAACTCATACTCACACACATACACACACACACACACACACATACACAGGTACACAGACACACACACAGACGCACACCGCACTTTCTACCTGCACTAAACACACACACACACACACACACACACACGCACACAAAACACATACAAACACACACACACACACACACACATACTGCTGCTGGTGTATTTAATAAACCTTTTTTAATTATTTATTTTCTTCAAATGCTACTATTACTATGTCAGAACGCTATAAAGGACTTTTAGAAAAAGCACAACAAAATACCTCCTCTTAATGTATGTTCTCTACAAGTCTTCTGTTGTCCAGTCTTGCACTTTAAATGTCTGTATGAGCAATGTCTACGTCCATACTGTCTATGTCCATGTATGAGTACTGTCTATGTCTATACTGTCTATGTCCTTACCTAGATTAGTCTATGTCTGCATGGGAGAGCAAGAAACGCAATTTCAAATTCTTTGTATGACCAGTGCATGTAAAGAAATTGACAATAAACTTGACTTGACTTGACTTGACTTGACCCTCCTGCCTACAGCTGTGGAAGCCTACTGGAGCCTATATTGGTATGCCCTCCCCTGTCCTACGTCTGCACAAAACATAAATGTTCATGTCGGCAACATCTTGTGTTCATCAATGAATAATCAACACCAAGATTTCCCTTTTGTTGAAAAGTAAACAAATCAAGCTAACATGATGGCTTTGGGGTTACACAAGGACTCATGTTCACCCTCCCCCATCCTCAGGACCTTTCATAACATCAGTTTGCTGGCTGTGTTGTGTAAACCAAGACAGATAAAGGGCTTTAAATTTGCTCTGTCTGACAATCTTATTCGAGCAAAGGCCTACATTTTATTAATATGTCAGTATTTGACTGTTTACTTTTTTGACCCACAACTGTTCATTATGTCACAACAGGTTCCTTTCTCACTCTCTTTTTATCGCATTTAAACTCTAATAGTAGGTAGAGTTACCATCCATAAAGGGCCAAATCGTTACGCGGTGGATAGAAGCACCAAAATCGTAATAGATCATCCTTGGGGTGTAGGCCTACATCATAATTTGAGAATGGGTGCCCAAAATTTTAATTTCATTAAGGTCATTTTTGAGGGGAAAATCCAAGATGGCTGCCTAAAACGAGTCAATAGTAATAAAGTGCTGAATTGCCTGGACATTATACATTCATTGACAATTTTACTTCTTTGCATGCAATGTTTACAAACAAAACTCTGATCATATGTGAAATAGATAACCTAAAAAGCAGTGCTACATAGGTCTTATCTTGATTTTAATAGAAACCGCTGAAAACTATGGTCAGAATAATATTTGTCTAATACTGGAGCCTGTAGGCCTTCGCCGTGTCCTACGTCTGCACAAAATGAGTATTAATGTTCATATCGCCAGCATCCTGTGTTGAGCAATGAGTAATCAACACTAAGTTTCCCTATTGTAGAAAATTAAACAAGTCAAGCTAACATGATGGCTTTGGGGTTACACAAGGACTCATGTTCACCCTCCCCCATCCTCAGGCCCTTTCATAACATCAGTTTGCTGGCTGGGTTGTGTAAACCGAGACAAAGAGAAGGGGGGGGGGGGTTGTTCACACAGTGTAACTCTGCAGAGGGGTGGTGGTGGCTGGGATGACTGGGGGGGTTCTAGTAAGGGGGAGACACTTTGGGCGGGCGGGGGGGGGGGGGGGGGGATACTACAGGGTTGGCACTACAGCAGCGGGATAGGGGTGGTGATGGAGAGAGGGGGGAGGGGGGGTGCTGAAGGGGTGGGGTGGTAGTTGGGCTGAGTCACAGTAGAGAACAATTTGAGAAGATTCATACTTGGCTCGAATTAAGTGAACATTTCCCACATAACACGATGGTGAGAATAGACTGCTGCTAATGCTGACAGTGCAACAAGGTGTCCAAGGTAGCTTCTCCATCCTCTAATTTCTAAACTAAGAAGATATTTTTTATCTGGATGGTAGAAGTTTAAGGACAACAGCTCTTCATTACATATGACGATCACAGAATTCAACATTTTTACAAGTATTATGTATTGAGCGCATCTTAAAGAATGATATTACAGATTACACAATATAAAGGAGAAGTATCTAAAATGGCATTTTTTATATGGCATAACATAAAGTGTACCATTATTCCTCTACATAACATACTATAGTATAACTTATTTGATGCATACTATAATAGTGGTGCATTTCTTCTTTTCTCATATTTGTATCACCTGGTTAGTTTTCAAAAAGCTTGCAGAAGATTTCTAAACAGTTGATGACTTATGCAGTAGGCTACTTTCGCAAATATTTGCCTCCAAAGCCTATGGGATTTTCATATGTTCATATCCTCTTGTTTTAAGGTGTTGAAGACCACACCTAAAAGACCAAACCCACTGATAAGACATTATGAGCAATCAATGAATCAAGTGGTTAGGTAGCCAACCTGTAGTCTAGGTTAAAGCCCAAGTAGAAAGTAGTGGAAAGTAGAACAGAAAACAGACAATACTACAATAGGGCTATGGTTGCATATGGGTTATTGATCATTTCCGAATCATAAAAGCCCTTATCACTCCATATTACACTCAGGTCTTGACAGATGTACATATCTGAACACAAGTCAGCATGTTTACTTTGTAATGGCTTTATTGAGGTGGATCACCCAAGCTGCACTGACACTTGCATGTATATGGATTATTCACTTGATTTTTCACTTTTTTTATTTTGGGAACACTGATGATGGGCTAGACCCGAAACGTTTGCATCCAATTTTTTGTTTTGGTTCCTCTTTATTTTTCAGCTTTTAATACTGTTTCACTGAACAGCATCAAGCTCCTGTATGCGACTCCTTTTTTCTTCACACTTTCAATTTTAATCCAGGACGGCAAAAAACTACAAACCATTTCTAGCTAGCAAGCTAGCGAGTGGTTGAAATTATGTATTTTCATATCCCTTCTAATTGAGAGAGAAATATTTTCCTTCTTTCTCTAGCAATGTGCACCAATGTATCCACTGGTCAGTTACATCAACTAAACTGTTGTCACAAATTCAGACAGCTCCTCTTCTGAAAGGCTAGGCCAGAGACGACTGGAGTGGAAAACTCTCAACACTTTTAAAGTTTTTTACCGTGATGCAAGCATATCATTTTGACACTGGGTGTCTCCATCAGCTGCAAACTCTCTCTGGCTCTTTTTGAGGTGGATCAGCCTAAAGATTTTGATTCTACTGTCCTGGAGGGGTCATCCCTTTGTTCCCCGTGTTCAATGTTCCCAGCTACAGGCTTGGCTGCTTGGCTGCTTGTTCCCTGCTGCATGGCGAGTGCGGGTTGGTGTAAGGTTACAGTTAGGATAACCGTTGGGCTGCCACTGTGCGCAAACTTGAAATACGCATGGCAACCGTTGGTGCAAGAGATATGCATGCGCAAGCATCCTGGGCCTTATCCCCTTGTCAGATACAATGCAGGGAACATAGGACTCTTTTTCAGAAAAAGGGTCCTAAGTTCCCTGGTCCCATATGACAACAACATAGGTGCACTCTCGTCCCGAACTGTGATCCCAACAAAGGCATTAAAGAGAGCAACAAGTGTCATCCTCCTTCCAAAGTGTTGTCACCTTGTGGGGGCACGGTGGCACTGTGAGCTATGACATCATGGCATTATGGGTTGGATTCCGACCCGAGGTGCTTTGCCGATCCTCTCTCCCCACGCATTGAACTGAACTGTCTGATTAATGAAGGTGACATCCCCGCCCCCCTCCCTCCAAAAAAACCCTTACAACAAGTGTTGTCACCTTGTAAAGGTCCTTCTGCAGCAGCATGATGATCTCGAAGGGTACGCCCGGCTTAGGTAGAGGATCTCCTCCCTGCCCCAGCGCTCCCTCAGCAGGGAGTTGCAGACGATACAGCTCTTCTTGAAGCGGGGGTTGAAGTGGAAGGCCACGTCCGCCCGTGGCTTCGTAGGGGAGACCGGGGCTGGTTCGATCAATTTTCATTCTCATTTATTTTTCTCTGCCTTTACAAAGCTTTACAGCTGTCAAATGGTGATTGACTGAAAGAGTCATGTCTCCTCTATAAGATACATGCATATAATGTCAACAAACGATCCCTTGTTTCGAGTAATAAGCAATGTAATTGTCACTGAGAAATTGATCGAACCTGCCCCGTGCCGGGGCAGGTTCGATCAGTAGTCGGGGCTGGTTTGATCACAGGCCTAACTAAATTATAATGTGAAATAGCAAGCAAATAGCTTGATAAATTAATAAAGGCATGTCTTTTTACCATGGTTTCTTATAAAGATCAGCTTGAATGCAAAGATAGAAATGTTTAATTGGTTAATGATTAAATAATCATAAAAATATCACTAAACTTGTTAAAAACCTAAGCTGTTGAACATATTACTGTCAAAAAAGGTCAAACAACATGTCACATTCAACATTTAACCTTATTTGGCCATTTTCAGTTCAATTCCATATTCCTTTCATGTTTCTGAAAAATTACATAGACCCCCATTGTAGTGCCATATAATGGAAGTCAATGGGATCCATTGATCGAACCTGCCCTGACATTAGTGATCGAACCTGCCCCGGACATTTGAGTCACAGATTTTTTCACAAAAGCTGTTACCCTGCTTGAATCAATCATCTGATGATCTCAAACTTTGTTTTGATTTATAGCTGAGTCCCTTAACAGTCAATCAAAATGTGTTTAATCTTTTTATCCTTAACTGTCAATTTTCTGGGATGTTGAGTGGAATGTGTAAAATCCAGAGAATGACAACCCAAAACTGAAAAGTTGCTCTCACCTCAAGGGTTAATGACTTTGAGAACTCCAATGTAGGTTGACTTATTCTAGTCCAAATGGACATCATTTTGGTGTTGAAATTATCTCTCAGCACCTCTTGGTGTAGTGGAAATCAACAATGATCATACTTGCCCCTGATCGGACCAGCCCCGGTCTCCCCTACTGCTGCCACACGTCAAGTCCACCTGGAACCTGATGAAGAAGAGGAAGGTGAAGGG
Organism: Engraulis encrasicolus; assembly: GCF_034702125.1. Lineage (NCBI taxonomy): Eukaryota > Metazoa > Chordata > Actinopteri > Clupeiformes > Engraulidae > Engraulis > Engraulis encrasicolus. The sequence continues at coordinate 17,296,103 of NC_085874.1, read as the reverse complement.
GGGACATTGGGCCAGGCTGCCAACTTGGTGGAACTAGTTGAAGTGGTTAGCTTTCATGCAGACTGTGGTCCATGTTGAATTTCTTTTTTTTAAGTGACAGTGGTTTGTAAGCCCATGTTGCAAACATGACAACAGAATAGTTTAAGATCACATTACATTTGTGAAAAATAATGACGTGATAAGTGATGCCTAATTGATCAGGTTAGAACGCTTATTTAGTTGTATACACACACACACACACACACAGTTCATATGAAGACAAGAGTAATTGACTTCAGCCATGAGTCTTTCTCTACATTTGAAAAGCCGTTCTTTCACATAACCATGTACCACTGGCAAAGCAGTGACACCAACTTCTGCTTACCTGTCAGCATCAGCTGGCACACTTCCTTGAATAACTATCATCTCCCCTGGAACCAGCCCTCCTAATATGGTGCCAACAAAAGGAATATGCTGCGGGGAAATAAATCCAAAGTTAGGCTACTTGAAGTGGCAGATACCGGTAGTGTTGCTGTGTGTGTGTGTGTCTGGGGGGGGGGGTAGTAATCACCAGGGTGTGGATTTGTCAGAAAACCAGAAGGGAGGATGTTTCAGATTTTAAGCCTCGGCCTATCAATGTAGTTAAAACCATACATAAACAGTGGCGATATCAAATGAGACTTTTGGAAAGCCTTTGCTGCGCCAATATAAGAATGGGAGCACAAATGCTGCGTCAAGCGTGGTAAACATCTTGGGATGGTCCACGTCATTCATCAAAACATTGATATCAGAGAACGTTTTCTTATAGGAAAAGAACTTTGTTGATATTTGGATGAGGCAGCACGAATAAACACCATACAGTTATGTTCTGGACATCTGATTCGGTGTACTTTGTACTTACAGCTTTCCTATACAACGCTTTTGGCTTTAGGAGGATCGCTTCAGTTCAACAAAAACGAAGTTAGTCCAGAAGCTCTACAGCGGAGACAGGTCGACTGAATCAATAAGGCAAGACCACAAAACACTTACCGGGTTCGTTATAGTTTGTATTGGAGTTTTCATCGCCATTTTTTTTCCAAATGCTGAATAACACCCCGGCGTTGAGAGCAGGCCTAGAGCTGTAACTATTGCCCCGTGCTATAAATTAATTCACCTCGGACTCGGTCCCTTACTTCCTGGATAGCAGAACCTCGCTCTGGGATGAGCTACCCTCCCCTTGTCATGTGACCGACATCACTAGTCGCTGACACTTCAGTACCTTTTAGAAGCACTTGCTCTCCACCTTCCAATATTGGAAGTTATTGTCCTTCAATCCCACAATGAAAACGAGTCAATGATAAGTGTTGACAGTTTATTAAAATGTCTATTTACAAAAACTGAGCCCTTACACGAAAAAAACTTAAATATATAAAACCATTCCATCAAATGAGGTCATCCACATTACAGCACACAAAACTGTATTTGTACTTTTATTACAAAACCCCTTGATAAATACAATAAAAGGCAACAAAAAAAGAAAAAAACCTTTGAAATTCCATTAAAACTATCAGCTTCTTATGAAGTGTGGTTTGTGCCAGTGCCAGGAGTTGCTCATCCGTGTTCCCAGACGCATAACAGCTGGGCATCTGCTTGATATGGAGGTAGTCCAGATATTACTTGACTGTTTATAAACGCACCAGGTCTCCCAGATGCTATGTGCTTTTCAAGTCTACCTACAATACTTGACGTCGTCTTCACCAGTTCCCTTCCCCACCATCAGAGAGGACTATGCAGGTTGCATTTCAATACTAGCGCTAAGGTTAACTACAGTAGGCTAGGATGCTTCAGGGGAGAGGGGAGTTTAAGACTTGTTTGCTAATGCAGGGTGATGTCTTTTTGTCGGCTGAGTCCTGTCAGCCATTTTAGAAGTCCGCATCTAGCGTGAAGGTGTTGTCAGTGGGGCCGGACATGACGCCCATCCTTTGGTACTCTCCGACACGCTTCTCGAAGAAGTTGGTCTTGCCCTCCAGAGAGATGTTCTCCATGAAGTCGAAGGGGTTCTCTACCCGGTAGATCTGCAGAGAAGCAAACACCAGAGAGTCAGTATTGTGCACTTAACATTGTTATGTTTGTCAATGTACCCCCACATGTCACTTAATGTAAACTCATGGTGCCACAGTAGCCATAATATATGGAAGCGGTAACATATTCCACACTTGGAGCAAATGTGATATTGAGCATTTCCCTGCACTCCATTCAAGGAGCTTTAGTTTTTCCATTCACAACCATCAAGGCATCTACTGTAAAAGCATTACTTACATTTGAAAATAATCTTAAATAGCCTGATAAAATAGCGGAAGAGCCGTTTAAACTACACCAACATTACATGACCTTTCCGAAACCTTCATGGAAACTACAAAATGTATGGATTTTCTTCCAGACTTCCAGCATTTCCACAACAGTGGGAAACTTGAGCCACAGGACCCACAGCTGAACATTGACATGGCCTCTACGAGGCACGCCACGCCATGTTATATTGCAGGACTCAGACGCCGGCTAGTTTGGACATGGTTACTGTCCCATGGAAGTTAAAGACTGGACTGCTTTGGGGCTTGTAGAGAAACAAAAAGCTCCACACAAAAGAGACAGAAAAACAAGAATCACATAAACCTACCTTGTCAAAACCAAGCTCCAGCATCAGTCTGTCGGCGACAAACTCAATGTAGGTCCTCATCAGATCACAGTTCATGCCGATCAGCTTGACTGGCAGAGCGTCTGTCAGGAATTCCTATGGAGAATAGATAAGATTACCTTCACATATCCAATTTCTACTCAGCCTAAATATGCCCAAAACTTGAGTCGAGTTTTCTAGTTCGGGATGGGGGCGTAACTGGATACTCAAACTATACATATATTCAGCATCAAGAGGGTGTGTGCATTTGTTGTAAACCTAAAAGTATTAATATAAAAACCAGGGGTGTTAAACACAAGGCCAAGGGGACTGGATGTGGCCCAACAGGTTTAATCCAGTCCCAGACTTGAAAAGGGAAAAAATTAACATGTCAAAAAAAGTTAATATCTAGCCCATTACCAAGTAGTTGCATGTGGCTGGGATTTTCAAATGGTCAGTATTTGAGTTTGCATTTTTTGTTCAACATACAGCAGCTGCTCCCGATATGCCCGCTGACATCCATCTCCAGATGATTGACTAGCAATGTGATTTCAAAATGAAGCCAAAATTGGCAACATTTTACAACTGCGTTGCTGGTCTGGCCCACTTGAGATCAAACTGTCCATGGGGGACCTCTGAACAACAATGCGTTTGACACCCCCGATCTAAACCCATTTCCATCCCTCACCATAGGACCGTGGATCAAGAACAGCAAGAGACTAATCAATCTAGTTACCTGTTCAATCTCTACGGCGTTCATGATGATCCTCTTGACGGTCTCCTCTGAGGGCTTGTTGACCAAGTGCTTGAACATGAGGCAGGCGAAGTCGCAGTGCAAGCCCTCGTCGCGGCTGATGAGCTCGTTGGAGAAGGTCAGGCCTGGCATGAGCCCCCTCTTCTTCAGCCAGAAAATGGCAGCGAAGGAGCCGGAGAAGAAGATGCCCTCCACGGCGGCGAAAGCTACCACACGCTCACCTGGAGAGGACACAGGGGTAAAAACGAGGCAGGTTAATGATTTGACTTTGAGATGAAGAACATCATCCCAGATTATTGAGTGTTGGGACCTTGGCACTAAGAAGATGGTTAAGTGATTGCAGGTTAACCATTTCCTATAGGTGAACTAAGTCTGGTCTAATAGATAAGCCTCCAGGCATCATTTAGTTGAGAAAATGCAGACTCCAGCTCTTTTTTTTTTAAGACGAATTGCCTCTACTTCAAGGTTAACTTAGGCTAGTTTACTACTAAATCAGGTTCTTAGTATATGCCCCTGGAGATTGAATGGACGAGTATTAAATGAGCCTTCCAACGTACCATACTCTGCGTTCTTGTTGCCGATCCAGTTGATGGCCCAGTCAGCCTTCTTCTTCACGCATTCCAGGGTCTCGATGGCGTTGAACAGGTACTCCCTGTGGGCAGCAAGACAAGCAGAAGACCAAAATTAAAATGAATCAAAATAAGCTATATGTTCGTGCTTTACCACACATTGTCTAACATGTAAATATCTGTGCATGTTTTCATCTCTATCAGAGAAACTTTGTTGATGAGCTCAAAGCCACGTGAGATCTACATCGTGTGAATAGTGTTGGGTATGGCTCAGACAGTGCGGTCTCATGCCAGCGGCCGGCAGTCAGCTGACCACATGCCTGCTGATCTGCGTTAAGCCACTGGCACTCAGCTCCCATCATCAGCTGAGGTCCGTTCCCCTGCGCGTCTCATCACAGCCAGAAAGAGCCGTTAAAGGTCAAAGCGTGTGGTTTGTGGAACTGACCTCTGTTTGGGGTCCTTGATGTAGGTGTCGATAAGCAGGCTGTACATCTCGGAGTGGATGTTCTCCATGGCGATCTGGAAGCCATAGAAGCACCGCGCCTCTGTGACCTGCACTTCCTGGGTGAAGCGCTCCACCTAGTGGCACAACAAGGAATTTAACATTTTAACACTGCTGCTTACTCACACACATGCACACCCTTTTTCACAAGGCACATGACCTTTTATGAGCAAATTATGAATGCATGACATTTTATGGTAATGTTGTACAACGGCTAACTTACCAAGTTCTCATTGACAATGCCATCACTAGCGGCGAAGAATGCCAACACATGAGAAATGAAGTGCCTCTCCTCGTCCTTCAGTGACTCCCAGTGCAAAAGGTCTTTTGAGAGATCAACCTGGAAAGGAGAGGACATGAAATGATTAATATGAGCGGACCCATGGGACGGGAAAGCATGAAATACTGTGCCTTCAAACAGACAGTACATCAACACAAGGTAGTCTCCTCTTCCTGGAACACTTTTTAGTGTCTCTTATGGTCATTTCCATTTATTGAGTCATGAGGGCCTGCACAGCTAGTTTGCACAGAAATTGCAAATAAGGGGGTTTGACTTTAATGAGAAATTCACCTCCTCTGCAGTCCAGAAAGAGGCCTCTGCCTTCTTGTACATCTGCCATATGTCGTGGTACTGGATGGGGAAAATGACAAAGCGACGTGGGTTTTCCTTCAGGAGGGGTTCCTCTGCAAGTGTGGATTTAGAAGTCTTCTTGGGAGTCTGTAACAATAAAACAAAGCGATTTAGTTGAAATGTTGAAAAATGGAAAATCAGGTTCATAAATACATAACCAACATTCTTGTGGACAAATTAGCCAGTCAAGCTAACTAGCGACCTTCGAGGTTACAAAGGCATCCGTGCCTACCCTCCCCCACTCTCGGACCCGACCTTTCATAAGATCAGCTGCTTAGGGTTGTGTAAACCCAGACAATGATCTTGGAATTGGCCATATCAGTTTTCCCCCCAAACCCTGCTGCCAATTTTGAACATCTAGTTGCAAAGGTGATCATTGGCAGGGGAGTCAATTTGAAGCCATGCTTCGTTGACGAGCAGCATCATTTACATCGAGGAAAAGTGAAAATAGGTACACACATATGGTAGGATTGGTCAAATGTTATAATTGCACAAGCAACCTTAGTTTGTGTACTTATCAAGCATCATCTACATGCTAGAACATATGCTCATCTCGTACAATCGTCCACAAGATGTGGCGCCAAAGTACTACGAGTCAACAAAGATAACTTGCTCATAATGCCATGTCAATTAAGAACAATGTAATATTTAACAATAATCATACATCACAACTCTGACAAAGACATTTCGTGTATTAGAGACACTTTCTTGCGCCTCAGTGTTGAAGTGTAAAGCTTTCAACTCACCTCGGAATCTTCGAAGATTTTGCGCGCGGTTTTAGAAGCCAAAACTCGAGTAGTGTTCAGGCTTGGAGGCTGAAAAGACATAACACATCGAGGGTAGCCTTAGAAAAGGGTGAAGGGTATTTGGTAGACTTTCGTCGTCATATGCCTGGTGCAATATTATATACAGATGTAAATATTCACACTTCGTATACCTGCATACCAAGCCAACATTGAATTGGTCAGCTGGTGTGACACCGAATACTACAAACGAAGCTCTGAAGTCAATCGCCATCCAGCACACATACATACAGAATGTAGATACCATTAAAGATGTAAAAACTTACCGTGTTTTCTTTTTCATTCAAAGACATTCCCTCCACTTTGGTAGAGACGGCGTTGGCGTTCTTGGCGGAAAGTGGTGACCTGGTAGCTAGCATTTTCAAGGATAAGAGCAGCACGGAGAAAATAAATAAAACTATAATACAATATTCCCTGAATAAACACTCGAAGCGAAACCTTTTAAAAAATAGTAAAACAAGTCTTAAAATAGGCGCGACTACTCCAAGCCCAAATCTACACAACTATCTTGTCAGCTACAAGGAATCTAATGAAGCTTCTGAGGTAAAAATCACCCTTTTTATTGAAACCTTGGCGCTTGAAACCGGCCAACCAATAGAAGGGGAGCACACACAGTCTATTTAAATCCTAAAACAACTGTAGCCAATAGCTTTAAGCACTAGGTACTACGACAGGGTGCAGGTGTATACTGATGGTTCTAAGGATCCAGACACTGGAAGGACAGGAGCAGCAGTATATGTACCAGATGCTGACGCATCACTTAAACAGAGAACACCAGATAACTTGGCAATCTATTCAGTTGAGCTTTTAGCTATTTTAATGGCACTCACATGGGCGGAGGACCTTAGACCAAATGAATATGTTTTATGCTCAGACTCTATGGCAGCCTTGGTTAGTATCATGAATTTTAAGTCTGCTTGCAGACCTGACCTGATTTGTGAAATATTCCAGTGCTTGTATAGACTGTCTCACAGGGGCATATGTTTTTGTTTTCTCTGGGTTCCAGCTCATACAGGAGTGGAAGGCAATGAAGTGGCTGACATACTGGCCAAAAACGCCCTTAAGATGGAGCTAGGCAACCTGGTGGTGCCCCTAAGCAGAGAGGAGGTAAAGAGCCTAATCAAGACTAAAGTTTGTAAACTGTGGCAAGAGCAGTGGGTAGCAAATACAAAGGGGAGGTTCCTGTTTAAGATCCAACCACAAGTCCCCACAAGAAGACCAGACAGCAGGGACAGAAGAGCTGACACAGTCACCACAAGGCTTAGAATAGGACACACGCAACTTAATCACTCCCTCAGCATAATAGGGAAACATGCCACTGGACAATGCCCTTTCTGCAACCACAGAGAGACAGTAGAACATGTGTTATTAGAATGCCCAGCATATAGTTGTGAAAGGGAAATACTGATGCAAAATGTAAGGCCAATAGGGATGACAAGGTTAACTCTGGAAGGCCTGCTGGCATTCTCCAATAGGCCATCTGCATGGGCCCCCCTTATGAGATTTTTGAAGTCAACCCAGTTATTTGACAGGATTTAAGTTATTTATTTTTGAGTGATCATTTATTTTTCTCTTTCCCTCCCTAATGGCTTCCCTTCCTTTTATGTATTTTTCTTTTCATTATTATTTGTTTGCTTTTTGTTTTATTTATTTCTGTTATCTAGCACCCCCGTTAGTGCGCACACTCCATCAATGCTCCGTACCTCTGACCTGAACAAGCCATGCAAAGAGTTGTACATAACTGCACCAGTTGGTGGCGGTAATGCTCCACGTCGGTAGCCAACCGCCAATAAACACCAAAGAAGAAGAAGAAGAAGAAGAAGCCAATAGCTTTGCTGCTTTCCCCTTCTACGTCACTGCCAGATTGCGGGAATTTCAAATGTGTGAGTTTGTTGTGTTGTGCAACGAAATTACAAAGAAAATAATATGTAACAAAACAAAAGGCGCGCTTCTGGGTAAGCATTAGCAACAATAAGTTAACAAATTGTACTCGAAATGCGTTGATTGATATTGTACAACTTTGTAATAAAAATGTGATTGTTAATGCAGTTGCATTTCGCTGATGGAAACACCCGCCGAAATAAGCAATAAACTTTACCACTTTTCATTAATGGTAAGTTGATAGTTTTGTGGTTTAGTGTCGACAGTGCATCCTATTAATGGGACAGGATATAAAATGCCCAAACGAAGGGAGTTTGTAAGGCAACCCTGTCTAAATCAGCAAAGCTTGCCGTTTTCCCGCCACAGCTATGTCTTGTGAACACATTACGGTCTGAATTTGCCTTATTCGGTTCACTGACCTGACAGTGCTGCGTTTATTTATTCCAATATTATCGTCACATACACAGCTCTGGTGTTGTCTGTGTTTGGTTTTTTTTTTTTCTGTAGTTACAAGTGAGCAACAACACAATGTCAACAGGGCACTGGCGCGCTGACATTAATTGACTCACAAATTTGTCACTATAAAACACTTTTAATATTAGAAAACGCATAGCTACCCCAAACAATTTGTCAAGTAAGGGTAGGGAGTGTTTCTTTATGGATATTGATCATTTCATGAGGGAAGTTTGATAACAAGCTAACACAATTGGCCCCGAGAAAGCACTGATTCTCATCTGTATTCTCCAAAACGAATAGACAGACGTGCCTTACTCAAACGGTGTTGATACATTGTGTGACCAATACATTATCGATTAGTTACTTGGCGTATAAGTTAATAGGCATTCAGCGTTTGTTTACTTGTAAGCCCCACGTCCAGAAATATAGTTACCTTTGAGCATTTCAGGCGCAAAAATCGACGTTTTGCACAAGGCTAGAATCAGAGTGCAGGACTTAGTTAACAATTTTTAGTTTCGCCCTCTACTGGCTGGATGACTAATTTCATCTGTGACGTTTTTTATTCTGAATGGGTAATTCAGTGTTTTGTTTAGTTACATTCCAAAAAGTGAAGTGAAGAATTTGTAAATAAATGTCCCATCCAAACGAGACCAATGTAATGACTAGAAATGATTCTTCTCTCTATTCCAGAAAGGGACCCTCCTGCCTACAGCTGTGGAAGCCTACTGGAGCCTATATTGGTATGCCCTCCCCTGTCCTACGTCTGCACAAAACATATGTTCATGTCGGCAACATCTTGTGTTCATCAATGAATAATCAACACCAAGATTTCCCTTTTGTTGAAAAGTAAACAAGTCAAGCTAACATGATGGCTTTGGGGTTACACAAGGACTCATGTTCACCCTCCCCCATCCTCAGGACCTTTCATAACATCAGTTTGCTGGCTGTGTTGTGTAAACCAAGACAGACAAAGGGCTTTAAATTTGCTCTGTCTGACAATCTTATCCGAGCAAAGGCCTACATTTTATTAATATGTCAGTATTTGACTGTTTACTTTTTTGACCCACAACTGTTCATTATGTCACAACAGGTTCCTTTCTCACTCTCTTTTTATCGCATTTAAACTCTAATAGTAGGTAGAGTTACCATCCATAAAGGGCCAAATCGTTACGCGGTGGATAGAAGCACCAAAATCGTAATAGATCATCCTTGGGGTGTAGGCCTACATCATAATTTGAGAATGGGTGCCCCAAATTTTAATTTCATTAAGGTCATTTTTGAGGGGAAAATCCAAGATGGCTGCCTAAAACGAGTCAATAGTAATAAAGTGCTGAATTGCCTGTACATTATACATTCATTGACTATTTTACTTCTTTGCATGCAATGTTTACAAACAAAACTCTGATCATATGTGAAATAGAGAACCTAAAAAGCAGTGCTACATAGGTCTTATCTTGATTTTAATAGAAACCGCTGAAAACTATGGTCAGAATAATATTTGTCTAATACGGGAGCCTGTAGGCCTTCGCCGTGTCCTACGTCTGCACAAAATGAGTATTAATGTTCATATCGCCAGCATCCTGTGTTAAGCAATGAGTAATCAACACTAAGTTTCCCTATTGTAGAAAATTAAACAAATCAAGCTAACATGATGGCTTTGGGGTTACACAAGGACTCATGTTCATCCTCCCCCATCCTCAGGCCCTTTCATAACATCAGTTTGCTGGCTGGGTTGTGTAAACCGAGACAAAGAAAAGACTTTGAATTTGTTCTATCCAACAATAGTCTCATGCGAGCATAGGCCTACACATGATAATTATATGACAGTATTTGACCGTTTGCTTTTTTGACACACAACTGTGCATTATTTCACAACAGGTTATTGTCTCATTCTTTTTTTATTGCATTTAAACTCTATTAGGGACACTGACCGTCCAAAAAGGGCTAAGACGTTGCGTGGTGGATGGAAGCACCAAAATCGCACGGGGGGGGGTTGTTCACACAGTGTAATGTGGCAGAAGGTTGGTGGTGGCTGGGATGACTGGGGGGGTTCTAGTAAGGGGGAGACACTTTGGGCGGGGGGGGGGGGATACTACAGGGTTGGCACTACAGCAGCGGGACAGGGGTGGTAATGAAGAGCGGGGGGGGGGGGGGCTGAAGGGGGGGGGGGGTAGTTGGGCTGAAGTCACAGTAGAGAACAATTTGAGAAGATTCATACTTGGCTCGAATTAAGTGAACATTTCCCACATAACACGATGGTGAGAATAGACTGCTGCTAATGCTGACAGTGCAACAAGGTGTCCAAGGTAGCTTCTCCATCCTCTAATTTCTAAACTAAGAAGATATTTTTTATCTGGATGGTAGAAGTTTAAGGACAACAGCTCTTCATTACATATGACGATCACAGAATTCAACATTTTTACAAGTATTATGTATTGAGCGCATCTTAAAGAATGATATTACAGATTACACAATATAAAGGAGAAGTATCTAAAATGGCATTTTTTATATGGCATAACATAAAGTGTACCATTATTCCTTTACATAACATACTATAGTATAACTTATTTGATGCATACTATAATAGTGGTGCATTTCTTCTTTTCTCATATTTGTATCACCTGGTTAGTTTTCAAAAAGCTTGCAGAAGATTTCTAAACAGTTGATGACTTATGCAGTAGGCTACTTTCGCAAATATTTGCCTCCAAAGCCTATGGGATTTTCATATGTTCACATCCTCTTGTTTTAAGGTGTTTAAGACCACACCTAAAAGACCAAACCCACTGATAAGACATTATGAGCAATCAATGAATCAAGTGGTTAGGTAGCCAACCTGTAGTCTAGGTTAAAGCCCAAGTAGAAAGTAGTGGAAAGTAGAACAGAAAACAGACAATACTACAATAGGGCTATGGTTGCATATGGGTTATTGATCATTTCCGAATCATAAAAGCCCTTATCACTCCATATTACACTCAGGTCTTGACAGATGTACATATCTGAACACAAGTCAGCATATTTACTTTGTAATGGCTTTATTGAGGTGGATCACCCAAGCTGCACTGACACTTGCATGTATATGGATTATTCACTTGATTTTTCACTTTTTTTATTTTGGGAACACTGATGATGGCCTAGACCCGAAACGTTTGCATCCAATTTTTTGTTTTGGTTCCTCTTTATTTTTCAGCTTTTAATACTGTTTCACTGAACAGCATCAAGCTCCTGTGTGCGACTCCTTTTTTCTTCACACTGAATTTTTGTTTGGAATTACGCACCGAGCCAAACTCTCAAGTAAGACAAAGGCGCGGACGCCATCTCTACCTTCGCTTGATTGATATGAAAATTGAATATGGATGAGATTGTGTGTGTCTGCATGCATGTGCAGCTCTGCATTGAGGTCTACGTAAGAATGTGAGTGGTGGCTGATCTTTGGAAGTTTGTGTGTGGGTGTGATGTGGGTCTGGGTTAGTTGATGGTGCATCTCTCCCATTTGAATGATGATGGCCACAGACACCTTTTTAATCTCTTTCTACAGAACTTAAACACAAAAGAGTTTGAATGTCTTTCAACAGGATAACTGTTGGTCACTTTGTCTTGGCTAATATGTGCCACTCAGCTAAGGCACACGTGACACTGTGGACACTTTATAATTTAGAGAGAGAGAGAGAGAGATGCCTTGCCTTGGCTAAATGTATGTAACTGTGAGCTATATGCATGGTTGTATTAGTATGTGTGTATCTCATGGACAATGTCTTTTTGTAAAATGTATGCGTGTAATATGCTACTTGACACCTTAATTTCCCCCTGGGATCAATAAATGATATACACTCACTGGCCACTTCATTAGGAACACCTCTCTAGTGCTAGGTTGGACCCCCTTTTGCCTTCAGCATTACTTGAACTACCTACAACAATACTCGGGTAGGCTGTGGCATTCCAACAGAGATAAATTGGTTCTAATTGGCCCAAATTGTGCTGAGAAAATATCGTTATGCCATTATATCCCCAGCCTGAAATGTTGATGTTAAAGCAGGGTTGACCCATGTTTTTGTGTTGTTGAGGCCAAATTCTGACCATTCCACAGGCAACCAGGCAACATTTTTCCGATCTTCTAGTGCCGGTTATGGTGAGCCTGTGTAAATTGTTGCCTCATTTTCCTCTTCTTAGCTGACAGGAGTGGCACCAAATGTCGTTTTCTGCAGCTGTAGCCCATTTGCCTCAAGATTTGATGTGCTGTGTAGTCAGGGATTCTCTTATGCATACCTCGGTTGAAATTTGTGTTTTTTTTCTTACTTAATGTTGCCTTTGTATCAGCTCGAACCAGTATGGCCATTCTCCTCTGACCTCTGCCATCAACAAGCCATTTTTTCCCAAAGAATCGCTGCTCACTGCATTTTTTTTCTTTTTCGTACCGTTCTTTGTAAACCATAGAGATGGTTATGTGTGAATATCCCAGTAGATCAGCCATTTCTGAAATTCTCAAATCAGGCCCTCCGGCACCCACAGCCATGCCACGTTAAAAGTAATTTAAATAACCTTTCTTCCACATTATAATGCTTGGTTTGAACTCTATCAGATAATCTCGGCCATGTCTACATGCACAAAGGCATCGAGTTGCCACCATGTGATTGGCTGATCAGAAATTTGCCTCAATGAACAGTTGTAACAGGTGTTCCTAATGTAGTGGCCGGTGAGTGTATATACTCTACTCTACTCAAACTCAAAAAGTTATTCACAGATTTTGATGAAATTGTTTGAGTTTTTGGAAATGACAAAAGGAACAAGTGATTAAATTTTGGTGGTGATCCGGATCATGATGCGTGTAGACACCAGAATCATAGCTGTATATTTTCTAGATCAAGTGATATGACACTTTGACGTAGCCTATAAGGGGCTGTGTTTGGCTTGCCTGATTATCATAGACTTGCAATCGAGATTCAACGCCGCCGAAGGTGTTGCGTCACTAGGAGGGCGCAGCCTGGCTAGTGTTTGGCAGGAATCTTGTAATTGCACAATATTAACGCTGGTTAATGATGAGTAAGCCACAGAATCTTAATTATCTGACAATTCGGTACCAAATTAGACAAAAACACAGATCTACGGGCAATTTATAATAGGCTATATTTACATTATATGGGCAGCCATTTTGAATAGGCCTATTTTACTTCCTGCCAGAATTGCTGTCAGGATGTCTTCAAATCATCAAATACATACATACAGTACCAAAACCAAATTATGTTAAGCCCTATATTACAGTATCAATTATGTTATATTACAATATCAGTACCAAATTATGCTTCTATCCAGTGCGTAACAATTTTCCTTCCCCCATTATAAGGTGGTCCAAAGTGTTAAACAGAAAAACTGAAATACAGCAAGTTATAAGTACAACAATAATAGTAATAATAATAATAATAATAATAATTAATAATGATAATGTTTATTAGTATGACCAAAGTACAGAGAGGTTTTTTTCCCCAGCTAAAATGTCAATTCAAAATGATGGACCATAGAGATAATCCCCCTTTTCATGAATGAAAAGTGCCATTTTTCCAGTCATAAAGAATACTTGGAATTTGAAGGTTGTGGTAAGTATACATGAAAAATGTAACATTTGTGAATGGGCAGCATGAAACTAAACATAGAACTAAACTACAAAAAACATTACATGTGCACCTTTAAAAAACAGGGAAATTGCAAAGATAAGGTAAAAAATAAATAAATAAATTGGGTTAAATAGATGGCTGAGAGTTATGATGGAGACTTGAAGCTTGGGTGGGTAGGCGTGGCGAGAAATATTTGGGAGGAAAATGAGCTGTAGATTGGCAATACGGAATGGAGAGCTCTGTAATATACAGGGCCAAGACGACGTTGAGGGCACTATATTCTACGATCTCTGGATAGGCCAATGATCACCGATTATAGCCTAATAAAAATCAAATCAAACCAACCACAATCACACAATGGCCATTTAACAATTTTGTTTTTCCAATATCTTAATTTCAAAAAGCATATTAAAAATGACAAACAATTAAATAAAATATAACGGCCTTTGTCTAGTGTAGTGTAGGCCTATTCTGGCATCGTCTGGCCCCAGCTTATAATTTTAGCTTTCTGACACCAGAGGGCGCTTGAAGGTTGCGAAAAGAGTGCGGCTTCACCTACTCCTTTGTTTGTGAGGAATTAAAACGGTCACAAACTATATTTTGAAAAAGAAAAGAAAAGGAGAAGAGAAAGGAACAAAAGAAGAACGGAATGAAAAGCGATAGAGGATGATAAAAGTTCCTTTTGCACCGAGCTTCGACTTTATTTGGTGTGATATATTAACTTAAAGAGACTGTGCCGACGCAAAACGGCATTCTAAATAGCCACAGGTTATTGCAGATTATTATTTTCTGTTTTCCATGCATTTGTGGAAAGAGCGGCAAAATTACCCGTAGCGCGCGCGCTCCTTTTTTTATATATATTCCTGCACGCATTCTTTTATCCAGGAAACGAGCATTTAATGTGATCCACGTTTAGCTTATATAATATGTAGGACAGCGCTGACTGAAGCCCCTGTGAGCTGTTATGGAACACAAGGAACTCCATGACCCAAGATATGAAATGGATGCTTCGCTTGGTGCTGCCAATCCTTGGCATCCTGCTACAATTGGCCAATTTTATTGAACGGGAGGAACGCAGAGAATTTCCATAGGCTACGGCAAAGCCTCAAAGTGAATGTAGAAAATCTGCGAAATGTGAAGTTTGGGTGTTCATTCTACGTCCTGATTGGCTTTATTCAGACCGTTTGTGTGCGCAGGAATTATGTTAAACTTAATTTTGTGATTCTGCAACAACAGGCAATGATGCTGAACGAATAATGAATGTTTTCCAAATCTTTTTCCTATCTGAGAAAGTCGGTCAGTAAGGCGAATGGGCGGGCGTTTGCTTAACCAACCAAAAGCCTGTAACCATGTTGCAAATCTGTCCTCTCTGCGATTGGTCGCGCCCCCTAACCATTCCACCACAACCCCGTCTGGTTGGCGGAGGCCTGTTACTGGGTGTTGTGGAGAGATGAACTGGGAGAGAAGCATCACTGTTGTGTAACAGGACACATCATGTGAAAATGTCGTCAGATATGGCAACCATTATTCAGCTACTGTAACTATTTTTATTGAGCCTATGGTTGCTTATTTTTCTCCCAAGATTATCATATAAAAATGCATTCAGATCCATTCATAGCCTATGGGGATGTCTCGAGGACCATTTGCGGCCCTTGAGGCAGTTTCATCCAGCCCCAGATGTAATTTTAATGTTTTGCAGTTCACATAAAAGTACATATTTTGTAAAGGAATCTTAGAAATTACATTTGCAGTACAATTAAGTTATATTCATGGGACTTAGACAAGGTAGGGTCTGTTTTAAAAGTGTCTGCCTTCAATATAAGTCTTCAGTGCAGGGGGAAATCCTGGTTTGTGTTCATAGTATGGCCCTCAGAGGACTTTTACAGCCCTCGGATGAATTTGAAGTGGCCCCTCGATTGAAACAGGTTCCTCGCCCCTGGCCCATACAATAATAGTTCTTCCCTTTTTTTAACCAATTCTCTACCAGTTCTTGTGAGTTTTTCTCTTCATTTTTTTTGAAAAGCCCTACAGTAATTCTTCAAATAGGCCTATGCCTATGCCCATTGCCTGTGAATTATGGACTTTCATTATTCATTTAATGTAGTAATAGGCAATACTTTTACAAACAAATGTTTATTAAATAATGCAAAGCAAGACAAGACAGTAGATAGTACCACATATATGAATACTGTCCACTTACAGACTTAAGCACATCAATAACATTTATGTATTTATATATTGTCAATAAATGCAAGATGGAGTACACATTACATTCATATATAGATATTATATATACAAATATACAGATATAGATGAGGAGTAACAGATATCATACTGTAAATGCGAAGGCTTTGGCAAAAAGAGTGCATATGTTTTGAGAAAACATTACTTGTACAAAAGTAAACAAAAAATCTATATAAAGAAAGTATAAACAACGATGTATTTTTAAAAATCCAGTGCAAAGTCAGTTTCTGTCCACGTTTGAGGGGGTAGTAGCAGCCATTTTGTATTTTATTTGTCACTTGTGTTCTCCCGTGATATAATGTTCAATGGGATGCTGTCCTGAGGTGGCTCGTGGAGCCTAAGACATGTTTGTCTAGTTTGAGACGGGTACAAGTACGCTGAGAGGAACAGAGGAGTTGGTTGGCGGTGCCTTGGCACCGGCCATTTTGTTGAGGTCACGAACTTCTGAGGTCCACGTTGAGGCCCTCTTGGTGGTCATGTGCCGCCGGGCGTGCTTGGTCAGGTGATCGCTCCGCATGAAGCGCCGGTCGCACACTGGACACACAAACTTCTTCTCGCCCGTGTGTGTGCGCCGGTGCCGAGAGAGTTCGTCCGAACGTGCAAACTTCTTGTCACAGCCCTCCCAGTGACAACTGAACGGTTTCTCTCCTGCGAAAAGAGCACATCAACATGACAAAAGCATTAATTCAAATGTTCAAGCTTTTTCTAAGTGATCTTTAGTGTCAGTCAGCACAAAAACCTTCAATATGAGAAGTAGACGGACCTGTGTGGGTTCTGAGGTGTGCTTTCAAGTGAGAGCTCTTGAAGTAGGTCTTCTTGCAACCGGGGAAGTTGCAGACGTAGTTTCGCCGGCGCGAGAAGTCAGCCTGCGCCGCGCCTCCGCTCTGACCCGAGGGCATGTAGACGGGTGCCGGGGCCAGGGGGAGGAGCTTGGTGTTGCCCAGGGTGACCACGCTCTGGGGGCCCGGCTGTGGCTGGGACATGGAAGACTGAGGAACCACGAACATCACCGTGCCCTGGCCCACGGGGGAGCTCACCAGAACCTGCTGTGGGAACGGAGTGGAGGACTGGGGAAGGATCGGCTTGGGACCGCCCGCGGCGGCGACGGAGGAGGCAGCTTGCATCTGAACCGGCGCCTGGACGAACGCAGAGATGAGTCCTGTTTGGCCGTTCACTGGAAAGACCTGGCAGAGGACAGGAGGGCTAGGCACGGCCGATGGTGGTGGTGGCGGCGGCAAGACCTGGGGGGGCGAGACTGGAGATGGTGCTGTGGCAACAGGGAGGCCTTGCGTTTCCTGTGGCAGTCTGTGAACCACCTCCATCGGCGTTGGAGCAGCCCAGGTGCTGTCCTGTGGCTCGGTGTGCTGCTGAGGTGCCATGGTGAAGACTGGGGAGATGGTGGCTCTGGTTTCCCCTTGGTGGTGCTGCTGCTGTCCCTGGCTCTCCATCTCCACCAGCCTCACCTGTTGTTGCCCGGCAGCAGACTCTGCTGGAATGACGGCAGTGAATGGTCTGTCTGCTGTGTGGCGGATAACACTGGTTGCCATGGCTCTGCATTGTGACCCAGCGGCGGTGGTCTCCTGTGGTACCATCAGAGCTGCAGAGGTGTTGGTGGTGGTGGAGGAGATGGCTGAGTCTGGCTGTGGACCAGGGTGGCTGATGCCGCTCCTGCCTGGTAGAGCTGAGCAAAGCCTGGTCTGCGGTAAGACTGAGCGTGGGCCTGAGAAGGTTTGGACAGTGGTGGTTGAGGTCTCGGCGAAGCTGGGGCTATGAGGTGGAGTCATACACTGCCAGGGACGAACAGAGAGACGGAGGTGTGTTAGACGTTGGCAAAGGAGTGAAAAAACATTTGTAGTGAATCACAACAGCTACATTGCTGTGAAATATGTTGTGGGCATGCCTTGCAATTCAAGGCAAGGCACACTGTGGTGTCCCAAATATGTCAAACCATTTGTTCATGGTTTAGAATGTATGGGTTTGTATTCACATTTACAAGGTTATTTTCGCCTTGTTGGGAGTACAAATGCGTTTCTTTTTTCGAAAGTATAGTTGGCACTTTTCTGCTTCAATTTCCAGGTCTTTCAGTGCTCCGTTTCTACACATGATGAAGAATGAAATAATGGGTGATGCTAGTGTACAAAACAGTTTAGGGTTTTTTGGCCACATGTCGGCGTCTGTGTTGTTGAGAAGTTTTGAAAAAACAACAACAATTGTTTATAGTACGATTTTAACGCAATATGAGAATGGAAATATAGAGGCTTGGGCTGCAGGGTCCCCTTGACTCTTGGGGCCCCAGGGCAGTAAACCTGCAGTAACCCGTCCTTGCTTAGTGCTTACCAGTGAGGAGAGTGACACCATGTCTTTGGGGGACTCTGTGACTTCGGGATGTAGCACCAGGGAGTCACAGGAGTCTGAGGTTGGAGTGAGGGGGCGCGGTTTGTGTGCTGGCCTTTGCACCCATGAGCTCATGCAGACCAGGGCTTCTGCAGCCTCCAGGTCGTGGTGCTCCAAGAGGCTGGAGCAGGACCTCTCGCTGTCGCGCCGGTTTCTCTCCATCGCCACAGCGGAACAGCACGGTGAATTTACCTGCATGAGGAAGAAGCGCAGCATCCACCCTTTTTTAGTTACATCTTAATCGGCACATGACTGGAATTTCAAATAAGCATCATGACTCGCTTTGAGATCTGGCTTATCCAAAATTATTATTTTTTTAAATGCCTATATTAGATCTGGCGTTTACTTTTATAGGATATTAAAATATATATTTTTAATTCATAATTATTTCTCAAAAAGTTATTGAATACAGTCTTAATTTGCGCCAAAACGCGCACGGCTGCTCAACGCGCAACAGTGACGCACAGCGCTCTTCACCTCCACATCCTTATGGGCTACTAGCAGTGACATTCAGCGGCCCTCGGTAGTGAGCCTCATGCGATATAAGTTAGCCAGTGGCCTGTGCAGTGCATCTGCTAGATGCACAACTGCACGTAGGGCTTGTTCGGGGTGGGCGGGAGATGGAGCGAGCACTGTAAAGGGGGCCGGCGGCACTGCTCGACAGTTAGCGCGGCAACACCCAGCGTCTCACATAACATTTGACTATGAGGCTGGGAACCTCCCATCTCCAAAAATAGATTAAACAGTGACGTGCCCACTAACAGAGCGGGCCATGTGAGTGCAACGGCGCTGGTGCAGGGGTGGAACCCGCATCAGGAAGTATTGAATTAAGGTTACACCTCCATTTATACTAAACTATAGCCAACCCTTCTGCCAATAAATGAGGACTCCATTCAAAACATGACTAATGAAATAAAAATAACAATAAATGAAATGCCACACACATGGTTCTTGGGGCCAATTCGCTCTGACAGTGCTTTGAAACATCAATGCCTCCTAATAAGAAGCATGCCTAGAAATAAATTACAGAATCATAGTAGGCTACTGCAGTGTACCCGTAAGTAAATATTTATTCAACGCGTGTACACATTTTGATAGTGTCATATAGCTCACTGTATAGGCTATATAAAAATGCCACAGATTTTTTCACTGCTCCTATAAACTATATCGAAAGTAGATACAGCATGTAACCGAAACCAGAGGCGCAGTAGCTTCTATTCAACTTGCATTAGTTCAGCGCAGTTAAAAAACAAACATCCCAATTCACCCATGACCTTAAATACACTGTAAGATGGTCCCTTAAAATTGTAAAGAGGACGTGTTCCTTACACATTTAGATAATTTTCTAAACATGCAAGTTGTATATCTCTAACCGCACTCCAGTCGCCAAGCCAAAACAACAGAGATGCAGCCCATCTCCACACATATGCAAACAGTATACTAAACGCGCACTTTCAATAAAGCAGTCTCAATCTACTCACCCGACAGGATACGGAGACGGGACTGGGTGTAAAAGTCAGCATATGGGGGGAAAACACTCTTGATGTGTCAAAAGTCAATAAAAGGAGAGAGACTGTGCGCCCTGCGACTCCGTTCCGTGCGTCCTGAGCTCATAAGTGTAACCACTTTAAGCGGCACAGTCCAACCTCAGCTGAGTGAATCAAGTGGGGAGACGTGAAAAAAAGAAAGTCAGAAAAAAAACAGAAACAAAATTCATTGCAGAATAGCGGGTGGTAACATCTTACCAATCAAAAACAAAGGTGTAGCGGCTGCGAGCCAATGGGAGGGAAGGCAGCGCGTGATCAGTACGTGATCATGAGTCGATTGGAGGAAAGAGGGTGCGTGGCTGTTGGGGGGCGTGACTAAGGAGTCAGCGGTGTCAGAGTAAACCCGGTGAACTCGGTTCACACAAACTGGGGAAAAGGTCGGAGCGGCGAACAAGCGGAATCGTGAGATACTTGCACGCGTCTGGCTCGCTATGCCAGGAAAACTAGGCATGCGCAGATGGAGAGCGCACCAAGTGCAACATTGTTACCGTAGCGCTTTCCTTGAAATACACAAAAGAAGGCAAAGCAGGTTACATTAATGCAACTGGTTTAATGTTTCATTGTTCAAATACATAGACACAGCAGTAAGGTGACGTCTTTGGCGTTAGCAGCTCTGATACCATCGATTGTGTGTGTTTAGAATTCTCATCATTTCGCTTTCAGTTTCCAAACAAAAACAAAACAAAAATCGTGGAAATGGCAATGGGGTTATCCATTTTAATTATGCCAGACTATGTGGGTATTGCCATATATATAATAATATATACAAAATGGCAATACATGCAACACTTTTATACATGTATTATATTGTTCTTGGTTTTTTTTTTTTTAACTCATTATAGGATAAAAATCTGACACGTACAAAATAATAATAATTATAAACTGTGTGCCCACACGCTGTTACTTTTAAAGACACTTGAATGGACACTTAGGGTAGCGTGTTCACATAAATGATTTTAGCCACAAACACACTGCCGTAAATGGCGGGCTTGCACTGTCGAGGGAAGGGGAGCAACTTGTATTCCTCGCAGTGAGGAGAGGACCTCTCCCTCTTTGGAAGGCTGTTTGTCCAAGAGTCTGAGAGAAAAGCTTTTCTCAGATAACTCTGGGTTACAAATGGTGGTTGTTAGTGGAAGACTTTTTGCAGCTAATGTGTCTAGATCATTTACAAAAAAAAATCAATGAAGCGGCATTAAATGTAGAAAACTCATGCCATTCAGTGTTAGTAATTCAGTTGGCTACCAAATTATTTATTTTGCCCACAGAGTTATTGTTCGACGTTAATATTCTCGCCAACGTTAGTAAGTTAACCAGTCTTTTTTTACTCAGACCCAGACCTCTATCAAAAAATGGACTTGTAAACAAAGCAGTCATTGTTCCACCAAGAAAAAAGACCATCAGTTTTTCACTTCCTGAGTGCGAGTGACCTACATTTTAAGTTTTACCTTGTATAGTCATGCTCTCTCCATGTATGGGTGTGCCTGTGTCACATATGAGGGAGGTTGTAGCAGATAAAAACAAACACACAGCCTAGCCTTGGCACGGCGAGCCTTATAGGCTAGCCACCGGAGAGAGGGAGAGAAAGAGAGCGAGAGAGGTGGGGGAGAAAAGGCTGACGCCACACACCACCATCATCATCACCACCACCACCATCCATAACCCTGACACGGCCCACCGTATTACATGCTGATTGGGTGGCTGGCTGTTGTCTTGGTAACGCAGACACATGTGAGGTATACCTTAAGCTTTCGCCAGCTCCCCACTGAAGCAGAGAGAGAGAGAGAGAGAGAGGGAGAGAGAGAGGGAGAGAGAGAGAGAGAGAGAGAGAGGGAGAGAGAGAGGGAGAGATGATTGGTGGGTGGAAGTGGTGGTGGTGGTGTTGGTGTTGTTGGTGGCTGTATATGAGAGAAGCGCCGTCGCCAAAAACTGCAGGCTATATGGAGAAGCCTAAACATGGCTGCAGTCAGAGTATACACACTATAGGCCCATAGCCTGCTCATGCAGCAGGCATGCAGAGCCCATATGGCTCAGTGGAAGGGCTTCAAGCATTGACTGTTACTGAGTCAGGTGTCATCGTCTTGAACACTGTATTTTCATTTATGAATCAATATTTTGTCGTATAAAATGTGCCCTGTGAGTCAATGACATTATGTGGTTATTGTTGCCTCCATTGTGCATTATTTTTCTCCATTTCCTAGTGAATGCAATGGGTTTTTCTTTGTTGTTGTTGTTTTTTTTAAACCCCATTGGGAAACCTCAACTCTCATTGCCATTGTGACCCAGCACTCCACAGCACACAAGTGAACACTGCACACAACGAGATTGCATTTATGCCTCACCCGTGCAAGGGGGCAGCCATCAATGGCGCCCCAAGGGAGCAGTGCGGCGGGACGGTACCATGCTCAGGGTACCTCAGCCATGGGGGAGGATGGGGGAGAGCACAGGTTAATTACTCCCCCCACCAACCTGGCAGGTCGCGAGTTGAACCGGAAACCTTTGGGCTACAAGTCTGACTCCGTAACCGCTTACCCATGACTGCCCATATGCCATATACTGAGGGTTCACCAATGTAATAAATATGTAAAGTCTAACAAGGGGAAAATTCCCTGTGTATGCAAGTGTACTTTCAATAAACCTTAATCTAATGCGGCATAATAAAGCTTTCGTTGTTGAATTTCCTTGAACTTGTTATTAGTGATGAAATCTGAATGTAGAACAGCTGATTTCACAGTAATGTAAACGGAGGGGACAAAATACATGCCTAAAATACTCGGGTGCAAAATGTAGGAACCGCACCAAAGTGACTCACATTCTAGACTGTAGTCAGAGATTCTATAAGAATATAATCCAGTCTCTCTGCTGTAGTTAGTTCATTATGAAGTCATGAAGCTAAATTATGTGCATATAGTACTACCAAAGCATAGTTTTTACACCAACAAAATAAATATGGGCATCATGTATGGCTGCGATATGTATGGATGGGTGGGTGAGGTTTATGTCCTGTCTTGCACTTTGATGTCAGTCTGTAAATGTCAGTGCCATGTATGTCTATATCCTTTCATGGTATAAGAGAGAAAACGTAATTTCAATTTCCTCAATGATCTGCGCATATATATGAATAAACTGACAATAAAAGCTGACTTGACTTGAAGTACTTTGGTTTGTGGATGTGTGTGATTGGACTATGGATATGTGTTTGAGATTTTTTTTAAAGTAAGGTAAGCGTACCCATTAAGCCCACCAAAATCTAAATTTCTTTATTTTTCAATCATCTTCACATAATTTTTTGTGAAATAATCTGTTAAATAGTAAGATTTACCTCTCTTCTCAATGTTTGTCACTGAGTTGATGAATATATCAAAGTACAATGTGAAGATTTTTTACGAGAAAAGTGAAAAGTCTGAATGGGCTTAAATGGTACCATTGGTACCATTTAAGCCCACTTGTGTTCCAAATAAGCTCATATAGTTATTTCTCTATCAAAATACCTGGTGAGGTGTGTGAATTGAGTTTAAACAGTGTAGCCTACATGGCATAAATGGTTTCAGACCAAAAATGTAAGATTTGCTCAAAAAATAATGCATAAAACCTAATTAAATATTACGGCATCTCTTACTTCATATACTTCATAAAAATCTTCATCCAAACAGAGAAATTTATTTTTTCGTATTGATTATAGTTAGTTCATTACATTACACCTTTTTAACCAACAATTTGAGATTGTACAGCACTTTTTATGTCCCTCAAAGGCATTTTTCATTAGCATGCATGCCAGCTTGCATGGATTTCAATGGGCTGTACCATTTAAGCCCACCTAGTACCCATTAAGCCCGCCTATACAAAAAGCTATTTTATGGAAATAATCAGCTCCACAAAACATTTTATGATGCATTTCTTTCAAGATCAATGCCAAACAAACTGGAATATGCTTAGAATTCACACCTAACCACCTTAAGTCTTACATCAGAGTAAAATAAAGATGGTGTGTGGTTGTATCAAGAGAATATCGGCGTTTGCTCGCTCATAAAACACATCTTTCCATTTGAAGGGATATGCTATAATTTGGCAAAACACTGGACGTTTATATATAAAAATCATTACATTTACCTCTTAGTTCACTAAATATGAAAGTATTTTCAAAACATTTGACTTCAACTAGCTGAAATTCTATGATTTCTGACATGTCCCAAAACAGCAAAGTTTTGAGGCGACTTCTTGTCAGTAGTCCGGAGACTGGATTCACTTGGACAGGGATTACTCAACAATAAAAAATGTGATTTGTTTGCAATAAAAAACATTTTGTCAGTTACTAAACCCTTTAATTGGATAGGGTGATGAACAAACAAAATCCACCTTTTCCCTTTCTTTAAATTGACCTCAAAGTTGAAAGTGGGCTTAAAGGGTACATGGGCTTAATGGGTACGCTTACCTTACTTTTCTAACCTATTATTTTAATTATTTATTGCTTCAATGAACAAGGAATGTCATTGAAAAACATATTCTATATTCTACATGTATATAAGTGAATATTTCCCATTCAGCTTCAGTCTGTTCTAGATTACATACAGGAGTTCATCTGCTTAGTAGCCATCTTGTAATAACTGAGGAACATGGTAGGCCTATGTAAGCACTTTTTGGGACAAGCTGTGTGTTGCCTTGGATAAAAAAGCGCCCGCTAAGTGCAATGTCATAAAATAACGTAATGTAAAGCACAATCATAGCAAGTGTGTTTGCAGCATTCCAACTTTTTGAAAGCTCACATATGCATAGACACACACACACACACACAGCACTACTAAGCCCGCTGCTTCTGCTTTTGAGGAATTGGTATGGTTGTGTCATGTTGTTTGAAGACCATTGCCCGGGGTCAGGGGTCATGGTTAATTGAATGTTTGCTAAAGATAGTTACGCTCTCAGCGTTTGCCTTCAAGTTACTTCTACCCCACAGCGCCCATAGACCCCCAAAAACTCCTAAGTCTGTGTTATGCATGGTTAATTACACAAAAAGTACAGCAAATGGACACACCAAACTGCAGGTGCTATTATTCAATAACAACAAGACCAACATACCATCTCTGGAATCAAATTTCTCGTATACGGAAATGTACTTTGTCAATGGAATTGACTTTGGTTCTGTACTGTAACAGCAGTAACATAATTTACTAAACTTACAATATGAACTGGAATTATGGTTTATCAACCTACATTATGAAATGACATACCTGAACAAGCACCTACACTTTCTTTTCTTTGTCTTAAAGGGTTGATCACTAACATCATGTTTTTCTTTAAAGGTGCACTGTGTAGAATGGTGGTGGCCAGAGTATATCAACTGTGCTGCTCATTGAAACTGGTGATATTGTCAAATTGGATCTTTTCATAAATATTCACTAAATAATAAAGTGATAATTACTAGTATGACCAAAGTACAGTTCGTTTGCATCTAAAAAAAAATCGTTTTTTTTCCTGGAAATTGAAAATAGCACATATGGAGAAGAGCCACTTTTTCATCTATGAAAAGTGCAATTTTCCCAGTCATAATGAATACTTGGATTTTTACACAATGCATCTTATTAATGCAACTACGCAGAATAGTATGGGACAATTATAAGGCCACTGCACAATCACAGTGTACACCCCAGACACACACAGTTAAAAACATTACAAACTTACAGCTGTTTGTTCTCCGAGGAACACAGCCTGACTGCATGGGGTCTGTGGATACTATCAGCTGAACATTATTTTGGTGTTAAACGTGTATGTGGTCAGTTAATACAATTAGCTAAACCTTGTTTTTACATTATTTTATTATAATATTTTGTGAAAACTTTTGTGAAAGCTTGTGAAAATCTTTGATTTACTAAGCGCTGTTCATCACTGACAGGACAGGGTGTTTGACTGTTTGTGTGTGTTAAGATGTATATGTCTTATCTTCTTATTTATTTTTTATTTTCTTTGGTGCTTGTGTTTCTATATTGTTTTAACTTTTTAATTTATTTACACTATTTATTGCTGAGTGGTGGAGACTGGGACTTCAAACTTAATTTCCCACTGATGGGATTAATAAAGTTTTCTGAATCTGAATCTGCATGTTTCCCACTGCAGACAGGGTAGAGTGTAGTCTATCAGTGTAGACAGAGTGGAGTGGAGTCCTATTCTTTAGGGGCTGGGTGGCCACCATCGGCCGGCCCAGGGGTTTTAGATGCTCAGGAATTCCCATTGGGTGGTGGGCGAGGGGCGTGTGAGTGTGTCTGTGTGTGTATGTGTGTGTGAGTGTGTGTGTGTGTGAGAGAGAGAGAGAGACAGAGAGAGGGAGATGGGGCCCTGACGAGGGGGCCTGCCTGAGGGGTGAAAGGGATTGTGGGAGAAACAACAGCAGCAGAGGAGAGAGGGAGAGAGAGACAGTGCTCTCTGTGACAGATGCACCCCACCACACACACACACACACACACACACACACACACACACACACACACACACACACACACACACGCCTTGCCCAATGCCACTTGCCCCAACACACACACACACACACACACCTCTATTCAGACTCCACCTCTGCCACTTCTCCATATGGAGGTAGACTCCACTCCGCATACATACATACACACACACATGCACACACACCACATACATAAACACACATGTGCACACACCACATACACACACACACACACCACATACTACATATAACACACACACACACCGTCCACAAACCCACACATGCACCACATACATACTTAGTACTTATCTGGGGGGGAGAGAGGGAGCCCTTGTTTGTGCACCGTGCACCAAAATGGCTGACAGACAGGCATGTGGGATTGAAGGTGGGGCTGTGGTATGTAGGTTGACCCTCTCTGCACTGCAAAAGACACAAATGACACCAAAGCACAGAAAGCTGCTACTTTACCCGAAACAACTATTACTTTAATGAATTAACCTATGAGGACTGAATGCAAAATTGAAGACTGTTTTTTTTGGATAAAATTTGATATAAACTTTCTCAATGACAAGGTTCATAGCATGAATAAAGCCATCCACAAAATTGTAGAATTTTGTTATCAATGAAACAAAACTTTACATTAATGGATCTTGTAAGAACCCAAAACGTAATAACTGCCCATAACGTAATAACTACCCATAACGTAATAATTTGGGCGTAATAAAACCCATAACGTAATAACTTGCCCATAACGTAATAAAAATTCCTTACCCATAACGTAATAACGTTCTGCCCATAACGTAATAAGTTATTACGTTATGGGCAGGTTATTACATTATGGGCCTTACTCTAAAAAAAGCGTTGATAATGTAATAACGATGCCCATAACGTAATAACTGCCAGTAATGTAATCATTTGGGCCCATTTGAAACATAAAAAAGCCAATAGCGTCAAATAGCAACAATGGTAAATGTGTAGCCAAGTGTTTCAAGTTAACATTAGCTAAAGTTGGTTGACAGGTATTGCTAACCATGCTAATAATACTAAACTGTTAACTATCTAAATTTTATTCAGTAAATAAAATGTAACAAGAAGCACTCAGAGAGCGCAGACTTCCGCCAAGGATGCTGCTTGACACATTTGACCATGTTACACCCTAAATCTTTCTGCCTTGTTTTAGTGCTGTTCTCGCAATTCAATTTCTGGTTACTAGGGGGCGTCTAGATAGTGAAGAATCTTTTGAAAAGTCCTGGTTCCGGTTCGTGATCCGGATCACCACCAGAATTTAATCACTTGTTCCTTGGGTCATTACTAATAGCTCCACAAAGTTTTGTCCAAATCACTTGATTCGTTTTTGAGCTATCGTCCAGACAGTATCTTTAAAAAAGTCCTGGTATTTGGTGTGTTAATGCTCTAGGGTGGGCTCATGAACGTAGTCGAGTTTAGAGGCCAACACTTTCAAGATGGCTGAATTCAAGATGGCGAATTTTTGTTTGGCTCATAACTTCTGCCCAGTCGGATGGATTTCTCCCAGATTTGGTGTGTTAATGCTCTAGGGTAGGTTCATGAACTTATTCGAGTTTGGAGGCCAACACTTTCAAGATGGCTGAATTCAAGATGGCCGAATTTTTGTTTGGCTCATAACTTCTGACCAGTCGGACGGATTTGTCCCAGATTTGGTGTGTTAATGCTCTAGGGTAGGTTCATGAACTGATTTGAGTTTGGAGGTCAACAGTTTCAAAATGGCGGAATTTTTATTTGGCCCATAACTTCTGACTGGGTGGATTGATTTGCCCGGTACTACCTTATTTTAACAGTTCACCATTTCAGTGAATCTACCATATTATTTAGGTACAGTGTAACAGTATTTAATACCATGTAATACTAGTGTAATACCAGTGTAACAATATGCATTACCAGGTACAGTGTAATAACCAATGTACAGTATGTAATACCATGTAATACTAGTGTAATACCAGTGTAACAATATACAATACCATGTAATACCACTTACACAAAAATACATGATGTAGTACAAAATTGGTACATGGTGTTACACTGGTATTACATGGTATTAAATATTGTTACACTGTCTGTACCTAATGTGCTATATTCACTGTAATAGTGAACCATTAAAACAGTGTTACCATTTGCCCCATTTTTTGCTTCATTTTCACAATAGTCATTTGGTTTTAAGCCTATGCACGTCATTGATCTATGTATAGATATTAAATATATTTCTTTAATATTTTGTATTTATCATATACGTTTATGAAAAGGTGGACGGGAGTGGTAGGAATGATGGGGGACTGGAAGCGTTGCGTTGCGGGGATATACCTTAAGCAGCCAAAGGCGACTGCACAGGCAGTCTAGTTTACATTTGAGATTGAAGTGGATTAAGAGAATAGATTCATTAGAATTAAGGGGTCTGTTTTCCAGCAGGGGCTATTTTACAATTTTGCTTGAATATAAAAATAGAACACACTGGAAAGAGTCCTCACAGGAAGCACAAGAGTCCTCATAGGAAGCATAAGTCCCTTTTCAGTTTTTGCGGGTATATCAAACAGTTCGGTCCGGTTCGACGTATTCAGACCTAAAGGTCTTGGCCTTAGCTGAAGCTGCCTCCTTGTCTGATGGTGACTCTGCCTATGTCTCTGATGTTGATCCTGCCCCTGTCCCTGATGGTGACCCTGCCTCTGTCCCTGATGGTAACCCTGCCTCTGCCCCTGATGGTGACCCTGCCTCTGTTCCTGATGGTGACCCTGCCTCTACTCCAGATGTTGATCCTGCCTCTGTTCCTGATGGTGACCCTGCCTCTGTCCCTGATGGTGACCCTGTCTCTGTCTCTGATGTTGATGATGCCTCTGCCCCTGGTGCTGAAAAACCCATGTGTCATGGAGCTCCCTATTAACCTTCAGAGGTTTTACAGAAAAGTATTGGTTTTGTCCTTGAACAAGATATGGCCATGCTCGGGGCATTTAAAGTGATGGTTCGGAGTAGTTTTCTGCCATGGTGCTGAAGCTGCCTCCTTGTCTGATGGTGACTCAGTCTATGTCCCTGATGTTGATCCTGCCTCTGCCCCTGATGGCAAAGCTTTAGCAGGACAGAATCTATTCAGCTTGAGTTGATAATAATAAACTCCAGCACTATTTCCAAACTTCCAAATGCTTAGTTTGGTGAATAGAGACCATATTTGTACTACTGTAGAAGTTTGGTGTCATGACATGTTAATTTTCTGAGGTAGGTTTGGAGATGTATGTGAATGCCCAATAGCACTTAGGCCAAGCTATTCGGAATAGCCATACTATAACTCGGTAACTCTGCTAATGTTCGCCCAAGCCAGAAAACACTTTGGGTGGACTACTGGATGGATGTCACGGTTCAAATGGCATTAGGGTGAATCTACCCTGAACCATCGCTTTAGTGTCACACCTGATCCGTCAGCTGTGCACCATGTTTAATCAAAAAAAATATAGGCCTATGAGATGCTCTTGTGGAGAGCCTACTTGAAGGCGACTGTGGAGGTGACATATCAATAAGCATCATGAAGCTGTACAAGGCTGCTGGACGTGGCAGCCTTCTCAGCACACGACTGAAAGGCTTATTATGCGAGAACAGCCAATGGATGAAAGCGTGGATACTTCTTAGTCATGTAGGCTACGAAATTTACAAGATCAAGGACATTTACCGGAAAAAGTAACATCAGTATTACAGTATGTGGATGTTATTCTACCTTATGTTTATGTTGAGTATGCATATTTTGTTTGTTTACATTTTTTACATTTAAAAGTTTGAGTCAGAACAAAGCAAGATCACAGCACACTCCAACACTTCAGCCATGATATTTATGGAAAGTAATGCCAATTTTATGTTGAACTCATTTTACCTAATGTTTATGTTGAGGATGCTACAGTATGTGTGTGTGTTTTACATTTCAATATGATGAAAAGTATTCTGGTAAAATAGAATGTTATACAGAATAGCAGTCTGTCATTTTAATTAACATTATTTTGTGTATAACAAACAAAAGACATTTAATTTCACTATTTGTGTAGTTCATGTATGAAATTTGCAGTTCAAATGTTTGCATTAAAGGAATTGAAATTTTGAATACTGTAGGCTATGTACAGTATTTGTCATTATTATAATAGCTAAAAACTTTGTAGTTAGACAATTGGATTGAACACATAGGAAATGCAGAGGATAAGGATAGATTGCATTCTCACAGAAAATGCTGGAAGCGGGCTTGCCTTTTGGGGCAGAGATGAAACAAAGTACTATTGAGAAAACAAAGCTAAAAGAAATGTTGGAAAAAAATCCATCCACCCAGTCAGAAGTTATGGGCCAAACAATTCAGCCATCTTGGATTCAGCCATCTTGAAAGTGTTGTAGCTCTGCGTTTTGGGGATATGCTAAATGACATACATGGTATTTTTTAAACTGGATAAGGAACACTGCATATGATATAATTTTGAAAATCAACATGAGTCCGAGTGGGATTCAAGCTCCCAACCTCCATATTGCAGGACTATTACCATTGGGCCAAGCAGCTGCCTATGAAAAGCATTACAGCAAGACAATATTACATGGCATTGAAGAGCTGAACAATAGACTTCTAGAACTACAGAGCAGTTGCTCGTTAAGAATAGAATGTTGAGAGAAAGTGACAGTTGAGATGGAACCCTATATTGGCTGCACCTGTTCTGATTGACTGAATGGCAGTTAGTATGGTGCTCTAAGGCAGAGGGCAGAATCAGAAACAGTTTTTTTTGTCTTTAGCTTGATGTTGCTAAAAAACTAAAAGGAATTGGCACGTGTCCTGCTTACTGATCGGAGTCATACGTGTGATCTCTCTAACAGTCTCTGAATGAAGTTTATAGGTTAAACGGTTCAGTCACAAATAGACCTCTTGTGGGACATGCGCTGACCTCTTGAAAAAGGCACTTCAAGCCTCAATGGGAAAACCAATGTAAAAGCCCTGTCGTTTTTACACACCTGCCATTTAAAAAGTAATGGGAGTTGGGAGATAAAACTTTGACAATTTGGAGACATCCCATAGAGCTCGCTAACAATGCGTCAACTAAACTTCTAGGTGAAAGTGTTGATTTTTTATGAACGAAAAAGCCTCCTACACTCTGATCTTTAGAGTGGCGGAACCTTGGTTCATGAAGGTTCTACCATTGTTTTCAATGGGGACCCAAACTTGCACAAAATCGCCAAAAAGCGAAAAAACGACAAGAGACACGGACACGCTATAGCAGAACAAATGATCTCCAAGCCGAGCCGGTCGTTTTAGTGTTTGAACGGTGTCTCTATCTGGAAAGGCCTAGGAGGAGATCCATTTTCTATTTTTACTGCCCTGCACAAGAGAATAAAGCAAGCAAGCAAGCATAAACTTTACTTAGAGCAGGGTTTCCCAAACTGTGGTGCGTGCACCCCTGGGGGTGCGCGGCCTGTCACCAGGGGGTGCCCGAGCTGAATAGAGCAGGGTGGATATGTGTGTTTTTTATCCAGTATGAATGAACGTCAGGTAGTTTTAATTGGAAGGATCCATCTGAAGTGTAATTTTTAACTCACAGACTTGTCATGCAATAAGTTCTATTTTAATTATGGCAGAAAAAAAACATCAGATCGATTGGAAATCAGGATTACCCAAAATGTGCGGTGGTGCAACATTTGCTTAGGGGGTGCGCGAACCACATTGAAATGTGAAAGGGGGTGCGCGGGGAAAAAGGTTTGGGAACCACTGACTTAGAGATTACTAGAATCTGGCCTTGCTCTGCAAGCCCACTTAAATATCCAGTCACTGTTATTTGCTGCAACAATAGAGGTCAGGCGAAATATGAACAGTACAATAGTAAAGTGCATTGCAAATACTGAAATCATCTGTGCGTTACTGGCAGTTATTACGTTATGGGCATTGTTATTACATTATCAAAGCTTTTTTTTAGTGTAAGGCCCATAACGTAATAACATGCCCATAACGTAATAACTTATTACGTTATGGGCAGAACGTTATTACGTTATGGGTAAGGAATTTTTATTACGTTATGGGCAAGTTATTACGTTATGGGTTTTATTACGCCCAAATTATTACGTTATGGGCAGTTATTACGTTATGGGCAGTTATTACGTTTTGGGTTCTTACAGATCTCAATGTAACACGGCGGTAAATGTCTCAGTAAAAAAAAAAACGTTTGGAGTCATCCCCTTTTTCATGCACTGTTCATTTCTCAACTTCTCTCTCTATCTCTCTCTCTCATGGTGTCTTTCTCGTACTCTTTCTTTCACACTTGCCACATACAGTACAGTACGGTATATACACAGTGTTCCTCTTCTCTTTTAACACACTCTCTCCAGATGACTTGGCCCATCCCTCCAGCTCTGCCGGTTGTTTCTAGAGCGGAACTGGGCCCAATCATTACTCAGCGTTATACAACCCCTGTTTCTCTCTCTCTCTCTCTCTCTCTCACACACACACACATAGGCGCTCTACATCTTAGGTCAGCATTGTTGCAGCCAAGGCAGTGGGGAAACGCCATGCAGGTCCTTCAGCCAAACCCTAACGACTCTCAGCCAGGCCAGCCCGGCCCGCCCTGCAGCCAGCTGGACCCACCCAGAACCCCTTACCTCACCCACCCAGCACCCACCCACCCCACCTACCCTACCAGCAGCCCTCATCACCCTCGTCATCATCGCCACACACACAATGGCACTGGAGGAGTGGCGGGGGGAGAGTGAGAGTGGGTTCATCCGACCTCAGGAACTTTACAAATATCTGTAAAGTTGAAACCGGCTTTGACACACTCCACGACCTACTTTCATGGCTGCAGTCAGAAAACACTGTACAGTACACTGCTCAGCTTCATGGCACGTCTCGGACAGTGGTCAGATGTGTTATATTTAATATAGCTCTAATAACTCACATCATTTTACAACTCGCAAAAATGGTTCTTAATGACTTTTCATGGGCTTATTTGAAAGGCTGTTAGTGTGTCAGTAATGTGACAATGGGCTTTGTAGCAGAATAAAAATGGCATACTGTAAATAAAGACCTTTTTGCGGGTAGTAGAAGTTTTGGGGTAGTTAGTAGTTATCAGCATGGCTAGATGTACAGTGTTTCCTGGACACATTGTCAATCTCTTGAGCCCCTGGAACCTTGCCAAAAGGCTTCCAAATGTGTCATGAAAAGTCAGATCAGCATCTGTGTATGTGTGTGTGTGTACACTACTCCAATCTACCTTCGTGAGGCCCCTGCTATTGGAGCACATCCACATATTGGGGCCCTCCCTCCATGTGGGGCCCAAATCCTGGACCCCACATGTTTTGACCCCTTTTGCTGGGGTAGTTTTGTTGTTACTGGTAAAAGTAAAAGTGTAAAAACATTTCCTAACTGACAGGTTAGGGATTGTTTTGGTTTGGGCAGAGTTTAGTATTATTTAGGCTTAACATGAATGGAAGGGCCCCACAAAGATATTCAAAGATATTAAGGTTGGGCTGTGTGTATGTGTCAGAGTGTGTGTGTGTGTGTGTGTGTGTGTGTTGGGGGTCTCTGGCGTCCACTTCCTGTTTGACAACCCCCCACATCCCTCTCAGAAAAAAGGAACGCAAAAAGGGGAACATTAAACGTGACATATCACAGAAACTCCAATAACACTTCTCCACAGCTGCGCTTTATTTTACAAAACAAATACAATTTACAAAATTGTCAGAGGTCCACATATGCGCACACACACATGACGCTTCTCAAAATATATTATATTAAAATGCATGATACACACCACATTGACTGTGTATAAAACCTGTTGTTTCACAAGTAAAAGTTTCAACCATCCCATTTGTTGACGAAAAAATAAATACAAAATCTTTAAATACAAATTGTTTGGAAACCTGATACTGTTGACCTCAATGACAGAATGTGTCTTCTCTCTCTCTTTCTACGTAAATAGAGTCTTCTTTAGTTTAATACTTAACAAAATATGTAGGTATGCTGATTAAGTTCTTCATAATACCCAATACGATGTTTTTTTTTATAACCACATAAATACTGCTTTATTACTGGTCATTGTTCTTGTACAACCCATCGACTTCTCACCATGTCTAATACATAAAAGGAGTCTCTCCTATTCCATGATGTAGTTTTGATACATAAATAGCCAACTCAGCAACTCATTTGTACGCTTTAAGCATTAATAATAAGACAATATGGCTGATTTGCAATGTGTACATTCTTCCATAAAGTACATTCGTAAAGTACAGTTTTCCAATGTGCAATACCATCATACACTTCCAATGGGATAGTCAATCCTCTGACCTAATCTGCATCACGACTTTGGCTGATGTACATCATTATCCACATGAGAAAAACATCCATATGCCCGTGACGTGTAGTGAGAGAGGGGCATAATGGCAGATTACACAGAGATTTGTTCCCTGAAATGAAAAAAAAAACATAAACAAACTCACTGACACTCATACACACACGCACACAATAATGCCACTCACTGATCTCTCCGGGCATTATCACTTAGTATCATCTGCTTAGCGATGTAAACATGGCACACATTTACTGTTTACGTTAGTACTGTTGTGTACAGCTCTTACCCGCCCCCGCCACCCCCACCCCTCTCACACACACACACACACCAACACACAAACACACAAGCACACGCACACACACACAAGCACACACACACACACACACACACACACACACACACACACGCCTCTCAGATCTCCGTCAGTGTCAGGGAGAGCGTGCCCCTGTCCTCCTTCAAGTCCATCTGGAATGTGTCTTCATTGGAGTAGTGCTGCACTATGTTGTCATCCATGTTTACCACAATCCTGAGAGAGAGAGAGAGAGAGAGAGAGAGTGTGTGTGAGAGAGAGAGGGGGAGAGAGAGAGAATTACAAGTATTATTACTATTAGCCTATAGGTCTTCCATTTTCCCCCCACATATGTACCTTGCTTTGGCAATAGCGATCACCTCATTCATGCCAATAAAGCACCATTTGATGAGAGAGGAGGGAGGGCGAGAATTCTTGATTTCTAGACCAATACAGCTTATTTCACTCATTCCATTATTTCGCCAAATTTCATCATTTGATACATAAATGAATTGTTCAATAC
This sequence comes from Engraulis encrasicolus, assembly GCF_034702125.1. NCBI lineage: Eukaryota > Metazoa > Chordata > Actinopteri > Clupeiformes > Engraulidae > Engraulis > Engraulis encrasicolus. The sequence goes on along the minus strand of NC_085874.1, from coordinate 17,260,515 downwards.
TTACCCCTTTTTGGACTTCTTGTAAACGTTTGACACTTTTTCAAGTGGCAGGTTGTATTTGTCTGAAATCTGTATAAAAAAAACAAAAAAAACAAAGAGAGAGTTGACAAATCATCGATTCCCAAGCTACTAGTGTTTCCTGCCATGCCATGCCATGTCAAACATGTCACATATGCTAAAAACTGCCCCTCTTAAAAGGGAAAGCACAAGGCGAACACAAACCAAGATGCCGAAGAGGTCTTTGCTATACAAAGTAATCATATCTTTTGCCGTGTCTTGCCATTTCAAAAATGTCACATATGTTAAAACTGACACTCAGAAAGGGGAAAGCACATATAGGACGACAGGCCAAGAAGACTAGAACATTCCATTCTCGCGTGAGCATGAGGCACAGCACAGGACCATCCGTTTGCACACAAACAGGAAAGTATACTTTTACTTCAGTCGCATGGGGGGCCACTCGGGTCGTCTGCGTAAATCTGTGCCATTGACTGTTGGTGTCCAGTACCTTGTCAAATGAGCTAGTGCAGGTCAATTGAGTTGTATAAAGTAGAAGTACAGACGTAATTACAACACTAGTGATATGATACTACATGGTGTCAACTAACTTGTAATTACATTTGTTTGAGTACCGGTACTTCTACTTCTACTTTATACAACTCTAATGTCTTTTATTTTAGCTGTTTCAGTTTTTGTTTGTAAAAATGCATAGTTGTTAGGGGCATGGCAGTAGGACTAGTAGGCTGTAGGATCAGTGTAGCAAAAAAACCATACAAAACAACACAAAAACGTAGAGAAATGCAGGACCCTTTTAAGTCTACATTGACATTGTGCACACAGATACGTATGTGCGCCTGCCCATATCACACATGCACACACACAGAAGAGAAGAGAACACCCACCCACACACGCTCAACCAACACTCAAAGGGAAATAGGCCCGTATATATTGGCATATCCACAGATGGCAGGAAAACACTGTGCTATAATAGAAACCCTGTCTGGGGGCCCATAGATACACAGAAATACCCTGACTGACACACACACACACACAAATACACACAGAAACACACACAATTTATCTGGCAATGACCGCCTGCAGCAGACTACATCACGCACACACACACGCACGCACACGCACACAATGCAATAATGTAGAGATTCCGGTTCAGCACCAACTGCATTGCGTGTGGAAGATGGAATATGAAATAATGGAATATGGTGAATGGAGTATGGAATATGGTGAATGGAGTATGGAATATGGTGTATGGAGTATGGAATATGGTGTATGGAGTATGGAATATGGTGAATGGAGTATGGAATATGGTGAATGGAATATGGAATATGGTGAATGGAGTATGGAGTATGGAATATGGTGAATGGAGTATGGCAGTGGTTCCCAAACTTCTTTCCCTGTGCACCCCCTTGTACATTTTAATCTGGTTCGCGCACCCCCTAAACATATGTTTGTGCTATGAGATAGCAAATCACCGCACATTATGCAGTCCTTTTGGACAATCCTCATTCCCAATAGACCCAATGGTTTTTATGTCCTCATTACAATGTAACTTGATGCATGACATACTATGACACTATACACTTCTAATGGACCCTTCCAGCATACAATTAACCATAAAATTAAAAACTACGTCTTGTTCATTAATGCTGTTTAAAAACACACATATCCGCCATTGGTCTATTCAGCTCGCGCACCCCCTTATGGCAGGCCGCGCACCCCCAGGGGTGCACGCACCCCAGTTTGGGAAACCCTGGAGTATGGAATATGGTGAATGGAGTATGGGCTATGGTGAATGGTGTATGGAATATGGTGAATGGAGTATGTATGGGCTAACAAAGAACACAGCCATTCTGTCTGACAGGGAGAGACGAACAGTCATGCACACACACACACACACACTGTCTCCCACGCATGGGCGAAAGAAGAATTAGTTAGCAGTAATAAGTGTGTGTGAGTGTGTGTGTGTGTGTGTATGTGTGTGTGTGGTAGAGAGAGGCAGACAGACTGTGTAGTGTGTGTGACAGAGGCATACGTGAGTATGTGTGTGTGTGTGTGTGTGTGTGTGTGTGTGTGTGTGTGTGTGTGTGTGTGTGTGTGTGTGTGTGTGTGTGTGTGTGTGTGTGTGTGTGTGGTGAGTTCCTCACCGCCTGTATGAGTCCTAGCAGGGTGGGTGTCTGCAGCATCACGGCATCGAACACCTCCTCAGGCTCCTGACGCACGTACAGCAGCACTGCAGGGGTAAGACACACACACACACACACACACACACACACACACACACACACACACACACACACACACACACACACACACACACACACACACACACACACACACACACACACACACACACACACACACACACACTTAATATCACTACCAGTGGATACATACAGTATCTCTACACACACACATGAAACAGAGACATGCCTATACAAACAGGCACACTCAAACACTTACCTGCACTACCGTTCAAAACTTTGGGGTCACCTTACTTTTGTCCAATTACAGTATTTATTGCGATTCAAGTATAGACATATATTGACTGAATGGCTTGCAAATGGTGAAAAAAATGTTTGATTAGCCGTCAAATTGGTTACACGGGAGAGGAGAGTGAAATCTAACCGACCTAAAGCTAAATAAAATAAGTGTTGTGCGGGAAAGTAGGTGCGTGTCCCCAAACCTTTGACCACTAGTGTACGTGCACATTGTACCTACACATGCTTGCACACATACATGCAGACACACACACACATAGACAGACAGACACGGCAGTACCAGTCAAAAGACATGTCCGCACACACACTGACACCCACATGCACACAGTTAACATACTCCGAGATCATAGATCAGTTGCATAGCATGACTCTGCGACCCGCACTCACACATATTGCTCAGACATGAAGTCTGTACGCCAACGATCATTGCATGAAATACAGATTAAAGCATGCACACACACACACACACACACACACACACACACACACACACACACACACACACACACGGACGCACGCACGCACGCGCGTCTTAAGCCATGTGCAATTACACTGTGATATTCATGGGACAGTGAATGCAGCGTGCTACACTTGAGCAGCTCTTGTGGAGAAAAAGAAAAAAAAAAGATTGGCGTGCAATTTACTGGGACACTAATGATACCTTTTCCAAAATCTGTCGTTTTCCATGCGTGTCTTTTCATGTGCCTGTGTGTGTGTGTGCATTTATGGGTGCATATGTGCGTGTGTTAGTATGCCTCTGTGTGCGTGTGCGTGTGTGCATGCATGTGTGTGTGTGTGTCTGTGTATGTATTTATGGGTGCATAGGTGCCTGTGTTAGTGTGTCTCTGTGTGCGTGAGCCTGTGTGCGTGCCTTTATGTTTGCATATGTGCCTGTGTGTGTGTCTGGGTGTGTGTGTGTACGTGCCTGTGTGTGTGTGTGTGTGTGCGCGTGTCTGTGTGTGTGTGTGTGTGTGCGTGCGTGCGCGCGTGTGTGTGTGTGTGTGCATATGTGCCTGTGTCTGGGTGTGTGTGTGTGTGTGTGTGTGTGTGCATATGTGCCTGTGTCTGGGTGTGTGTAAGGGCAGTGGGAGCAAGGGCATTGCTGTGGTGATCTCATTACTGACATGTGGGAGTCAAATAGTTTCTGCAGGGACGTCGCTGCCCGTCAGT